>NC_092166.1:1187952-1312952 GCF_045791955.1 Oncorhynchus clarkii lewisi
TATAGGATGTTGTGTATAGACAGTAGTTATATAGGATGTTGTGTATAGACAGTAGTTATATAGGATGGTGTGTGTATAGACAGTAGTTATATAGGATGGTGTGTATAGACAGTAGTTATATAGGATGGTGTGTATAGACAGTAGTTATATAGGATGGTGTGTATAGACAGTATAGACAGTAGTTATAATAGGATGGTGTGTATAGACAGTAGTTATATAGGATGGTGTGTATAGACAGTATAGACAGTAGTTATAATAGGATGGTGTGTATAGACAGTAGTTATATAGGATGGTGTGTATAGACAGTAGTTATATAGGATGGTGTGTATAGACAGTATAGACAGTAGTTATATTGGATGGTGTGTATAGACAGTAGTTATATAGGATGGTGTGTATAGACAGTAGTTATGTAGGATGGTGTGTATAGACAGTAGTTATATAGGATGGTGTGTATAGACAGTAGTTATGTAGGATGGTGTGTATAGACAGTAGTTATATAGGATGGTGTGTATAGACAGTAGTTATAATAGGATGGTGTGTATAGACAGTAGTTATGTAGGATGGTTTGTATAGACAGTAGTTATAAAGGATGGTGTGTATAGACAGTAGTTATATAGGATGGTGTGTATAGACAGTGTCGTGTCTTTGGCTATGCCGGATTATGTGATATGACACGCTATTCTATACAATTATTTCTCTGTAATATTTCCAGATCACGCTACTCAGGTGAATGTAATTAACTAGAAAGTCGGGGCACCACGAAATAATGTTTATAGAGCTGTTATCTTCCAAATAAACTCTTAAAGACCTAGTAAACTTTTACATCAATAGCAGTCAATATTTAATCGTCACCTTATTCAGTCTCATCTGAAAGTTGTAAATTCTTGGTCTTCACAAACCCTGGCTAACAAGTTGAATCAGCAATACAAAATTTGGTTTAAATATTTATTTACTAAATACCTAAATAATCACATAGAATTACATCTACACCGAATGGATTATACATTGATTACAAATTATGTCATAAAGGAAAATGTCCCTAGTGGACGGAACAGATATGACAGTTGGTTACACAAAGAAAGGGTTTTGAGTGAAAGAGCGGGAAGACTGAGAAACAAAGGGAGGAGCCATGCTATCGTAAATACAGTATCTTATGCATTCTAAATAACCGCCCATTTGGAAAAGGAAAATGCAAGAAATATTTACTCTAAGCTGCGCTTCAATACGTTGGTCGTAGATGGAAGGCTGGTTTGCCCAGCAGGGATTTCTTGTCCTCTGAAGAATGTCTCTGGTGGTAAACTGGATACGTTGTAGTATCGTTGTGTGTGTGTTAGACTCAATACATCGTCCGTCCTTTCCTAGCCCATGTTTACAGCGGCTGTTGCTAACTCAACGGCTAGGAGGTATCACTTCTGGAGTGAATAAGAGTTCAAAGTTCATACCAAGTTGCCATACTTTTAAGCTTGTGCTATATTCTGGCTGGTATAGTCGCAATTCATCCTTTCGGCGTGTCGATCGTCACCTTCACATTGAACACAATGCTAATTTCGTTAGGTTATTATCTGAGCCCTTTCAACGTAGGACCGTCGTCCTCACGTCCTTGGAACAGGAAGTTGAATTTTCGTTAACGGGTTTATATAGTGGTGAAAGATGGGCGTGTTTCATAGTTTACAACTAAAGTCTGTTCACTTGGGCCTCTGAGTGAGCAGAGTTTCTCTATGACAAACCGTTCTCTCATTTAAGAAGCTACAATTACATTTAATCTTTTCACAAATAGTTTCATATTTAAACATTTAAATTGCACAATAATTCCATGTGAATCTGATAACTAGAATGTGTAGACTTTCCAAGATACAGTTGATGTCCTATCATCAGTAATGTCTCAGGCACCAACTGATCTGACATCATATTCATTAAGTACCAACGCATATTTTCAACTGGTTGGATTACCGAAATAGGTTGGATGTCACCAGACTCTCTATGTTAACAAAATTATTTTCAATAGTCACATTGGTAGAGTAGAGAGAGGAAAATGGAGAAAGGTATTTATGGGGGTCATAAACCTCCCCCAACAGGCCAACGTCATGACAACTGTATAGACAGTAGTTATATAGGATGGTGTGTATAGACAGTAGTTATATAGGATGATGTGTATTGACAGTATAGACAGTATTTATATAGGATGGTGTGTATTGACAGTATAGACAGTAGTTATGTAGGATGGTGTGTATAAATAGTAATTATATAGGATGGTGTCTATAGACAGTAGTTATATAGAATGGTGTGTATAGACAGTAGTTATATAGGATGGTGTGTCTATAGACAGTGGTTATATAGGATGGTGTGTATATAGACAGTAGTCATATAGGATGGTGTGTATAGACAGTAGTTATATAGGATGGTGTGTGTATAGACAGTAGTTATATAGGATGGTGTGTGTATAGACAGTAGTTATATAGGATAGTAGTTATATAGGATGGTGTGTGTAGACGGTAGTTATATAGGATGGTGTGTGTATAGACAGTAGTTATATAGGATAGTAGTTATATAGGATGGTGTGTGTAGACGGTAGAGCATAAACCATCCTCGGCTTCAGAGTATATTATTCACTAACGTCCAGTCCCTGGACAATAAAGCAGATCTCAGGACGAGAATCTCCTTCCAGAGCAACATCAGGGACTGTAACATACCATGTTTAACGGAATAATGGCCCTCTCTGGATATATTCTCCCCATCCATTCAGCCAGCGGGGTTCAGTGTGCAGACAGGAAGAAAGAACTCTCCGGGGGGAAAAAGGTGGAGGTGTATGTCTCATGATTAACTAGTGACGTTGTGATTAACGTACAGGAACTCAAGTCCTTTTGTTCTCCCAATCTGGATTACCTCACCATCAAATGCCGACTGCATTACCCTCCAATATAATTTTCTTTGGTGATTGTAAAAACTGCAACTGCATATCCTGAGGCTGCATTTATTTATTCTGTGGAGTTAACCATTATTTATTCTGTGGAGTTAAACCATTATTTATTCTGTGGAGTTAACCATTATTTATTCTGTGGAGTTAACCATTCTTCAGGGTGTGTTTAGAGAGAAACCGTCACATCTCTTTAAAAATCTACTCTCAGCACTATATATATTCCTCTTAACTATCCCTTTCCATTGATCTCTCCCCTCAGTGGATCTCCTCTCAGCAGTGGATCTATCCCCTCAGTGGATCTCCTCTCAGCAGTGGATCTCTCCCCTCAGTGAATCTCCTCTCAGTAGTGGATCTCTCCCCTCAGTGGATCTCCTCTCAGCAGTGGATCTCTCCCCTCAGTGAATCTCCTCTCAGCAGTGGATCTCTCCCCTCAGTGAATCTCCTCTCAGTAGTGGATCTCTCCCCTCAGTGGATCTCATCTCAGCAGTGGATCTCTCCCCTCAGTGGATCTCCTCTCAGCAGTGAATCTCGTAGGCCATCTGTTTGTGGTAGAGGAAACTGTGGGTCTCTAGTCCCTTTAAAAATAATCATGAACAAATTGTGAATAATGATGAGTGAGAAAGTTACATAGGGGGAACTGTGTAGCCTGAGCCTACATTGTTACCATGACATTCAAACCCAAAAGGTGGTGAGGACAGTGTTTCTCTGTCACAGGTGAACACTCTTTTAAACAAACAAAAAGGATTTCTAAAAGCAGTTGTTACAACAACAGGAAAATAGCTTCTAGAGTTTTGTCCAAATACTGGTGGACTCAACTAATTAAAGAACAGACGATCTGACCAGAGATGTCCAGGACCTGAAGAACAGTGTGCAGTTCTCCCAGGGAGAGGTGGATGTCCTCAAAGACACTTGCAGCAAGATGACGACAAACTGTAAGTGCTGCCAAGCACTCTCTGTGAATCGTTATTACAGATGACTGAGAAAAAACAGAAGGACAATCCAGGAGGAATATCATCGTTGTAGATGTCATAGCATAGTTTTTATATAATAACTGGGCCGAGTCTGAGGAGAAAGTAAGAAACATGTTCACTGAGGAGCTTCAGATAAAATCATACCAAGATTGAGGTGTAGCATGCCCACAGGTCTGGGAAACAAGATGGCTGTTCTGGAGAGAGCCAAGAATTTGAGAGGAACCAACATCTTCCTCAACAAGGACTTCTCTGAAGCTGTGCACCAGAGGAGGAAAATCAATTATCCCACCTATGAAAGCTGCCAGAGAGCATGGGAACATTGCTTACATCAGCTTTGACAGGCTTATTGTCCACTCTCCCTCCCAAAAGACCGGGAGGAATGAGAGAGCCTCAGGGTCAGTGGCTGCAGCCCAACAACATACACACACACACACACACACACACACACACACACACACACACACACACACACACACACTCAGCTACACAGGAAAGGGCTGGAAACAGCCCATATTAATGTATGTAGCCGTAGAAATAAGGTTAATGAAATCAATAACTTGCTAACGTCTGTTGGATTCGGGGTTAAACTTGGAACATGGTTTTACTCAGAAGTATAGGAACATTAGTTACAAAGGAGACATGAGGGGTGGAGCCATAATGAAGCTTGGGAGGGGCTGAGTGCAGGGAAACCAATCGCATGTGACAGTACTGATTAGGGGAGAAACCATTCAAGGCTCATATCACTTAGTTCCCCGCTTAGCAAGAATGAGGCAATGTTTAGAGATAAAGAGGAGACTCCACCCAAAAGTGGGGTATGATTATTATTTACTCTGAAAAATAAGAACCTAACACGTCAGATAACATGAATATATTAGCTATATCTGAGACTACCTTAGATAAGTAATTAGGAGATACAGCAGTAGAAGGATATAACATGTGTAGAAAAGGTAGGAATGCCTATGCAGGTGTTGCTGTAGATGTGACCTGATTCAGGAAACTAGTGTAACTACTTCCCAGGAGAGCTGTTTGAAGGTGGAGGTGTTGCTGTAGATGTGACCTGATTCAGGAAACTAGTGTAACTACTTCCCAGGAGAGCTGTTTGAAGGTACACTTTTTTTTATCAAAACGTTTTTTTGGTGGGCAGAAATGTTTTCTCGAACATGTGAACTTTCATGTGCCTTAATAACAGATGCCATCTGTAAATACGAATAAAATTGTTACATTACGAGCCTAAAAAGGCAGCTACCTTCCCACTAGCCATGATTGGCTGAGATAATGAGTGGGCTGGACATGCCGAGAGATGAGTTTGGATTGGTTGCCCATATAGCACGCTTCTGTCTATTTGAGCTGTTCAGTATGTGTAGGTAATCCTGTTTGTTTTAAATGAATCGCGTATTAAAACATAAGAAAAGACTCCAGGATGCAAGTATCCATTTCAATAGAACGCCATTGCAACAACTGTTTCAGAGCACTCTCATCTGAGTGTGCCAGAGAGCAGAATAACTGATTACGAACGCTCAACACCGGTTGAATATGGCCTGTGTTGGCAAAAAAAGCATGATTCTATTGTCGCCAGGAGCACAGTTACAGTCACCAACGCCCTGGATAACATGAAAACAGCCTAAACAGCTCTGCTAGGGCGAGTAAAATGATCAGAGTTTGGGTGGGGGCTAAAGCTGACGATGATTCTCATGCACAAGGTCAGCGTGGACCAGAGTGACTTGACACATCAAAGGGCCAAGTAAGCTGTACAAACAAAACGGAAACCTACGTCTTACTTTAAAATGACGTTTTACGTTACATTTTCTTTCCATTAACTTATCTTAATGTTTTTGTTGTTGTTTGCAGGTGCACTATCATTCTGACTCTATGTAGCCAGGTCCCATCTACTATCCTTCTGACCCTATGTAGCCAGGTCCCATCTACTATCCTTCTGACCGTATGTAGCCAGGTCCCATCTACTATCCTTCTGACCCAGGTCCCATCTACTATCCTTCTGACCCTATGTAGCCAGGTCCCATCTACTATCCTTCTGACCCAGGTCCCATCTACTATCATTCTGACTCTATGTAGCCAGGTCCCATCTACTATCCTTCTGACCGTATGTAGCCAGGTCCCATCTACTATCCTTCTGACCCTATGTAGCCAGGTCCCATCTACTATCATTCTGACTCTATGTAGCCAGGTCCCATCTACTATCCTTCTGACCGTATGTAGCCAGGTCCCATCTACTATCATTCTGACTCTATGTAGCCAGGTCCCATCTACTATCCTTCTGACCCTATGTAGCCAGGTCCCATCTACTATCCTTCTGACCCTATGTAGCCAGGTCCCATCTACTATCCTTCTGACCCTATGTAGCCAGGTCCCATCTACTATCCTTCTGACCCAGGTCCCATCTACTATCATTCTGACTCTATGTAGCCAGGTCCCATCTACTATCCTTCTGACCCAGGTCCCATCTACTATCATTCTGACTCTATGTAGCCAGGTCCCATCTACTATCCTTCTGACCCTATGTAGCCAGGTCCCATCTACTATCCTTCTGACCCTATGTAGCCAGGTCCCATCTACTATCATTCTGACTCTATGTAGCCAGGTCCCATCTACTATCATTCTGACTCTATGTAGCCAGGTCCCATCTACTATCCTTCTGACCCTATGTAGCCAGGTCCCATCTACTATCCTTCTGACCCTATGTAGCCAGGTCCCATCTACTATCCTTCTGACCCAGGTCCCATCTACTATCATTCTGACTCTATGTAGCCAGGTCCCATCTACTATCCTTCTGACCGTATGTAGCCAGGTCCCATCTACTATCCTTCTGACACTATGTAGCCAGGTCCCATCTACTATCCTTCTGACCCTATGTAGCCAGGTCCCATCTACTATCATTCTGACTCTATGTAGCCAGGTCCCATCTACTATCCTTCTGACCCTATGTAGCCAGGTCCATCTACTATCCTTCTGACCGTATGTAGCCAGGTCCCATCTACTATCATTCTGACTCTATGTAGCCAGGTCCCATCTACTATCCTTCTGACCCTATGTAGCCAGGTCCCATCTACTATCCTTCTGACCCTATGTAGCCAGGTCCCATCTACTATCCTTCTGACCCTATGTAGCCAGGTCCCATCTACTATCCTTCTGACCCAGGTCCCATCTACTATCATTCTGACTCTATGTAGCCAGGTCCCATCTACTATCCTTCTGACCCTATGTAGCCAGGTCCCATCTACTATCCTTCTGACCCTATGTAGCCAGGTCCCATCTACTATCCTTCTGACCCTATGTAGCCAGGTCCCATCTACTATCATTCTGACTCTATGTAGCCAGGTCCCATCTACTATCCTTCTGACCCTATGTAACCAGGTCCCATCTACTATCCTTCTGACCGTATGTAGCCAGGTCCCATCTACTATCCTTCTGACCCTATGTAGCCAGGTCCCATCTACTATCCTTCTGACACTATGTAGCCAGGTCCCATCTACTATCCTTCTGACCCTATGTAGCCAGGTCCCATCTACTATCATTCTGACTCTATGTAGCCAGGTCCCATCTACTATCCTTCTGACCCTATGTAGCCAGGTCCATCTACTATCCTTCTGACCCTATGTAGCCAGGTCCCATCTACTATCCTTCTGACCCAGGTCCCATCTACTATCATTCTGACTCTATGTAGCCAGGTCCCATCTACTATCCTTCTGACCCTATGTAGCCAGGTCCCATCTACTATCCTTCTGACCCTATGTAGCCAGGTCCCATCTACTATCCTTCTGACCCTATGTAGCCAGGTCCCATCTACTATCATTCTGACTCTATGTAGCCAGGTCCCATCTACTATCCTTCTGACCCTATGTAACCAGGTCCCATCTACTATCCTTCTGACCGTATGTAGCCAGGTCCCATCTACTATCCTTCTGACCCTATGTAGCCAGGTCCCATCTACTATCCTTCTGACACTATGTAGCCAGGTCCCATCTACTATCCTTCTGACCCTATGTAGCCAGGTCCCATCTACTATCATTCTGACTCTATGTAGCCAGGTCCCATCTACTATCCTTCTGACCCTATGTAGCCAGGTCCATCTACTATCCTTCTGACCGTATGTAGCCAGGTCCCATCTACTATCCTTCTGACCCAGGTCCCATCTACTTTCCTTCTGGCCCTATGTAGCCAGGTCCCATCTACTATCCTTCTGACCCTATGTAGCCAGGTCCCATCTACTATCCTTCTGACCCTATGTAGCCAGGTCCCATCTACTATCATTCTGACTCTATGTAGCCAGGTCCCATCTACTATCCTTCTGACCCTATGTAGCCAGGTCCCATCTACTATCCTTCTGACCCTATGTAGCCAGGTCCCATCTACTATCCTTCTGACCCTATGTAGCCAGGTCCCATCTACTATCATTCTGACTCTATGTAGCCAGGTCCCATCTACTATCCTTCTGACCCTATGTAGCCAGGTCCATCTACTATCCTTCTGACCGTATGTAGCCAGGTCCCATCTACTATCCTTCTGACCCAGGTCCCATCTACTTTCCTTCTGGCCCTATGTAGCCAGGTCCCATCTACTATCCTTCTGACCCTATGTAGCCAGGTCCCATCTACTATCCTTCTGACCGTATGTAGCCAGGTCCATCTACTATCCTTCTGACCGTATGTAGCCAGGTCCATCTACTATCCTTCTGACCCAGGTCCCATCTACTATCCTTCTGACCCTATGTAGCCAGGTCCCATCTACTATCATTCTGACGCTATGTAGCCAGGTCCCATCTACTATCCTTCTGACCCTATGTAGCCAGGTCCCATCTACTATCCTTCTGACCGTATGTAGCCAGGTCCCATCTACTATCCTTCTGACCCAGGTCCCATCTACTATCCTTCTGGCCCTATGTAGCCAGGTCCCATCTACTATCCTTATGACCCAGGTCCCATCTACTATCCTTCTGACCCTATGTAGCCAGGTCCCATCTACTATCCTTCTGACCCAGGTCCATCTACTATCCTTCTGACCCCATGTAGCCAGGTCCATCTACTATCCTTCTGACCCTATGTAGCCAGGTCCCATCTACAATCCTTCTGACCCTATGTAGCCAGGTCCCATCTACTATCCTTCTGACCCTATGTAGCCAGGTCCCATCTACTATCCTTCTGACCCTATGTAGCCAGGTCCATCTACTATCCTTCTGACCCTATGTAGCCAGGTCACATCTACTATCCTTCTGACCCTATGTAGCCAGGTCCCATCTACTATCCTTCTGACCGTATGTAGCCAGGTCCCATCTACTATCCTTCTGACCCAGGTCCCATCTACTATCCTTCTGGCCCTATGTAGCCAGGTCCCATCTACTATCCTTATGACCCAGGTCCCATCTACTATACTTCTGACCCTATGTAGCCAGGTCCCATCTACTATCCTTCTGACCCAAGTCCCATCTACTATCCTTCTGACCCAGGTCCCATCTACTATCCTTCTGACCCTATGTAGCCAGGTCCATCTACTATCCTTCCGACCCTATGTAGCCAGGTCCCATCTACTATCCTTCTGACCGTATGTAGCCAGGTCCATCTACTATCCTTCTGACCCTATGTAACCAGGTCCCATCTACTATCCGTATGACCCAGGTCCCATCTACTATCCTTCTGACCCTATGTAGCCAGGTCCCATCTACTATCCTTCTGACCCAGGTCCCATCTACTATCCTTCTGACCCTATGTAGCCAGGTCCATCTACTATCCTTCCGACCCTATGTAGCCAGGTCCCATCTACTATCCTTCTGACCCTATGTAGCCAGGTCCATCTACTATCCTTCTGACCCTATGTAGCCAGGTCCCATCTACAATCCTTCTGACCCTATGTAGCCAGGTCCCATCTACTATCCTTCTGACCCTATGTAGCCAGGTCCATCTACTATCCTTCTGACCCTATGTAGCCAGGTCACATCTACTATCCTTCTGACCCTATGTAGCCAGGTCCATCTACTATCCTCCTGACCCTATGTAGCCAGGTCACATCTACTCTCCTTCTGACCCTATGTAGCCAGGTCCATCTACTATCCTTCTGACCCTATGTAGCCAGGTCCATCTACTATCCTTCTGACCCTATGTAGCCAGGTCACATCTACTATCCTTCTGACCCTATGTAACCAGGTCCTATCTACTATCCTTCTGACCCAGGTCCATCTACTATCCTTCTGACCCTATGTAGCCAGGTCCCATCTACTATCCTTCTGACCCTATGTAGCCAGGTCCCATCTACTATCCTTCTGACCCTATGTAGCCAGGTCCCATCTACTATCCTTCTGACCCTATGTAGCCAGGTCCATCTACTATCCTTCTGACCCTATGTAGCCAGGTCACATCTACTATCCTTCTGACCCTATGTAACCAGGTCCTATCTACTATCCTTCTGACCCAGGTCCATCTACTACCCTTCTGACCCTATGTAGCCAGGTCCCATCTACTATCCTTCTGACCCTATGTAGCCAGGTCCATCTACTATACTTCTGACCCTATGTAGCCAGGTCCCATCTACTATCCTTCTGACCCTATGTAGCCAGGTCCATCTACTATCCTTCTGACCCTATGTAGCCAGGTCCATCTACTATCCTTCTAACCCTATGCAGCCAGGTCCCATCTACTATCCTTCTGACCCAGGTCCCATCTATTCTCCTTCTGACCCCATGTAGCCAGGTCCCATCTACTTTTTAAATCCTCATAAGTGTGGCTTGTCTGGTAAAGTGAAGGAATACCACAACAAGTCAACTACTTGATTGATGATGGTCATCCAGCAAAGGCAGCAGCACAGTCATCTTCATGTACCATTTCTTCACCAACTACGGAGTTGGGGAAACACGTGTGGACCTGAATAGTGATAACTGCAGAGGCCCAAACAAGAACAAGTTTGTGCTCCTGTATTGTGCCTGGTGGACCATGCACAAACTCCACAACAGTCTGGACCTTCACTTCCTGATCACAAGCCACACCACGCCACCGACTGGTGAAATCCATAGATGTGGGTCTAATGGATTTATTTAAATGGACTGATTTCCTTGTATGAACTGTAACTCAGTAAAATCCTGGAAATTGTTGCATGTTGCGTTTATATTTTTCTTCAGTATATAATTCTGAGAAAAATGTAACTACCTACTTTCAGCGTGCATATAGAGAAGGGCAATAAACTTGCACTCAGATGACTGATGACTAGTTAAAATAAACGGATAATAAGATGATATTTGGAGCTGTATTGTTAGATTTCAGTTCAGCCTTTGATATTATTGATCATAAATTGTTCTTCAATAGAAGCTTCTCTAACATCAGATATATCCAGTGCGGCGTCCCTCAAGGCAGTTGCTTTGGGCCGTTACTCTTATCAATTATTTATTTTTTTACAAATGATTTGCCACTGGTCTTACACAAAGCTAGAATTACTATGTAGGCGGATGATTCCCCAATCTACATGTCAGTACCAAAAGTCAGTGAGCTCACTGAAATTCTAAATGTGGAGTTAGTCAGTTAGACCTAAACTTCAACTGGAGTTGTGCATAAAGGATATGACCATTGATGAAGTTGAGGAAGCTAAACTGCTAGGTATAACATTGGATGATCAATCATCAGTCATATTGACAAAGTTGTTGTGAAGATGGGGGAGAGGTATGTCAGCTATTAAAAGATGTTTTGTGTTTTTGACACAAAAATCAACAGTGCTCGTTGTTCAGACTCTGGTCTTGTCCCATCTTGATTATTGTTTGGTAATATGGTCAGGTGCAGCAAAGAAAGACCTAGCAAAGCTGCAGCTGGCTCAGAACAGAGCAGCACGCCTGGCCCTTAACTGCACACACAGAAGTCATCAACAACATGAATGATAGTCTTTCCTGGTTGACGAGAAATGAGCTGCTTCTCTGCTAGACTTTATGAGAAATATTACTGTGATGAAAATTCCAGATTGTCAGCATAATTAGATAACATTCAGCTGAGACACCCATACATACCCCACTAGACATACCACCAGGGGTCTCTTCAGACACCCATACATACCCCACTAGACATACCACCAGGGGTCTCTTCAGACACCCATACATACCCCACTAGACATACCACCAGGGGTCTCTTCAGACACCCATACATACCACACTAGACATACCACCAGGGGTCTCTTCAGACACCCATACATACCCCACTAGACATACCACCAGGGGTCTCTTCAGACACCCACACATTTAAACTACTGGCACACAGCTCAGACACCCATACATACCCCACTAGACATACCACCAGGGGTCTCTTCAGACACCCATACATACGCCAGCAGGGGTCTCTTCACAGTCCCCAAGTCCAAAACAAATTCACAGCTACGCAAAGTTTTATACAGAGCCATGAAGTGCAAGATGGAGCCGACTAAAAATGGCAGTTCTGCTCCTAAACTTTGCAGCATTTCGTTTTTTGGCGTATTATTTCTTACATTATTGGCCCAGAATGTTTTTTGTGTTATTACATACAGCCGGAAATAACTTTTCTCCCAGAGGCTTCTCCAAGACGCCGCCGGCAGAGACAATGTATTCGGAGTGGACTTCTAGTCCGACTCAGGAGGTGTGCACACCATCCACCGCTTCCAAGTATATTACCCGCTAATGTTCAGTCTTTGGACAATAAAGTCTATGAGCTCAAGGCGAGGATCTCCTTCCATCTGTGACTAACATACTCTGTTTCATGGAATCATGTCTCTTTCCGGATATACTGTCCCCATCCATACAGCCAGCTGGGTTCTCAGTACATTGTGCAGACAGGAAGAAGAATAGTGGTGGTGTATGTTTCATGATGTTACCATGGTTACGCATGGTGTGATTGTGATAACGTACAGGAACTTAAGTCCTTTTGTTCAACTGACCTAGAATACCTCACAGTCAAATGCCGACCGTATTACCTCCTAAGAGAATTCTCTTCGGTTATAGTGACAGCCGTGTACAGACCTCAAGGAACTTTACAGGACTTTGTGCAAACTTTAAACCACATATCCTGAGGCCGCATTTATTGTAGCTGGGGATTTTAACAAAGCAAATTTGAGGAAAGCGATACTGAAGTTCTATCAACACATTGACTGTAGTACTCGCGCTGGTAAAACACTCGACCACTGCTACTCCAACTTCAGGGATGCCTACAAGGCCCTCCCCCGCCCTCCCTTCGGCAAATCAGATCATGACTCCTTTTTGCTCCTCCCTTCCTATAGACAGACACTCAAACAGGAACTACCAGTGCTAAGGTCTATTTAACGCTGGTCTGACCAATTGGAATCCATGCTTCAAGATTGTTTTGATCACTCGGACTGGGATATGTTCTGGGTGGCCTCTGAGAATAACATGGATGTATACAGGAAGTGGAAGGGGATGTTCCCTCTATGACTATTAAACAAATCAGAAACCGTAGATAGATGGCAGCACTCACTTCTGTCATCATGAAGTGCTTTGAGAGGCTAATTAAGGATCATATCACGTCCACCTTACCTATCACCCTAGACCCACTTCAATTTGCTTACCGCCCCAATAGATCCACAGAAGATGCAATCGTCATCGTACTGCACACTGCCCTATCCCATCTGGACAAGAGGAATACCTATGTACGAATGTTGTTTATTGACTATAACTCAGCCTTCAACACCATAGTACCCTCCAAGCTCATCATTAAGCTTGAGGCCTTGTATCTGAACACCGCCCTGGATCCTGGACTTTCTGATGGGCCGCCCCCAGGTGGTAAAGGTAGAAAATGATCCCTCCACTTAGCTGATCCTCAACACTGGGGCCCCACCAGGGCGCGTGCTCAGCCCCTCCTGTACTCCCTGTTCACCCATGACTACGTGGCCATTCACGCCTCAAACTCAATCATCAAGTTTGCAGACAACACAACAGTAGTGGGTAGCTTGATTACCAACAATGATGAGACAGCCTAAAGGGAGGAGGTGAGGCCCTGGCAGAGTGGTGCCAGGAAAATAACCTTTCCCTCAACGTCAACAAATAGAAGGAGCTGATCGTGGACTTCAGGAAAAGAAGAGAAAGCACACCACTATCCACATCGACAGAACCGCAGCGGAGGTGAAAAGCTTCAAGTTCCTCAGTGTACACATCCGCGACGATCTGAAATGGCCCACCCACGCAGAGAGCGTGGTGAAGAAGGCACAACAGTGCCTCGTCAACCTCAGGAGGCTGAAGAAATTCTGCTTGGCTCCCTAAGACCCTCACAAACTTTTACAGATGCAAAATTGAGAGCGTCCTGTTGGGCTGTATCACCGCCTGGTACAGCAACTGCACTGCCCACAACCGCAGGGCTCTCCAGAGGGTGGTGCGGTTTGCCCAACGCATCACCGGGGGCAAACTACCTGCCCTCCAGGACACCTACAGCACCCGATGTCACAGGAAGGCCAAAAAGATCACCAAGGACATCAACCACCCGAGCTACGACCTGTTCACCCCGCTATCATCCAGAAGGCGAGGTCAGTACAGGTGCATCAAAGCTGGGACAGAGAGACTGAAAAACAGCTTCTATCTCAAGGCCATCAGACTGTTAAATAGCCATCACTAGCAGGCTACTCAACCCTGCACCTTAGAGGCTGCTGCCCCATATACATAGACATGGAATCACTGGTCACTTTAATAATGTTGACATACTGCTTTACTAATTTCGTATGTATATACAGTATTCTATTCTACTGTATTTTAGTCAATGCCACTCCAACATTGCTCGTCCTAATATATAATATAAACTCCATAATTTTACTTTAGATTATTTTGTATAGTTGTGAATTGTTAGATATTACTGTTACTTTTGTTATCATGTTTTGTATGTTTTGTGGACCCCAGGAAGAGTAGCTAATGGGGTTCCATATTAATACACATGCTAACCTCCCCTGTTATTGGTAATGGTCAGAGGTTATCATGTTTTGGAGGCATGGTCTTTGTGCATCTAACTTTCTCACTCATCATTATTCATGATTCATTCATGATTACCTGTAATCATGGGAACAACAAAATTCATGTAGAAGTGTTCAGAAACATTATATTCTTATTTACAATAAGATTACACAAAACATTGTTTACCATTAATTTCTATTGGGCACAACATAATCCAAAACACAAACAAACAAACTGCAAATGCATCCAAGTTTGTAGAGTCAGAAAGTTGATGCAATCATTGCGTTCTAGGAATATAGGACCAAATACTAAACTTTTGACTAAATGTAAAACACTATAAATACATTTTTTAAACATGTATGACACCTTCAAATGGAGAGACACATAAAGTACATTCTTCTCTAAACGGTAAAACAGTTTTGTATGAAAATTTCCACTTATAAAAGGTGACATTCTGTACTGTCGCCTCATATAAAACATTTGATATTAAACCAAAAATGTTGGAATATAAAGCCAAATTTAAAGTTTTAGCTCCACGGTGTTTAACAATCCTATTTTGAGTATTTTATGGGACTTTTCTGTTGCATAATGTAAAAGGTTCATTACCTTCCTAACCTGGGCATGAATACCTTCCTGTAGTACCAGCACCCCCTGCTGATTGGCTGGGAGCCCTGCCTGTGTTGGCAGGGCGGAGCCGGGGCGGGAGCAGTTGAGGATGTACCTCCCGTGTCCAGCGTCGTCGCGGTACTCTTCCAGCTGAGAGAAGGTGGTGGGGCCGTCTGAGTAGTTATTAACGTACAGGATCCTCTCTTCCTTACTGCTGTTTCTACTACTGCTGCAGAATGGCTGGTAATACACATATTAACACATTAACACATTAACACATTAACACAACACACATCAACACAACACACATCAACACAACACACATCAACACATTAACACAACACACATTAACACAACACACATTAACACAACACACATCAACACATTAACACATTAACACATTAACACATTAACACATTAACACATTAACACATTAACACAACACACATTAACACAACACACATTAACACAACACACATTAACACATTAACACATTAACACATTAACACATTAACACATTAACACATTAACACAACACACATTAACACAACACACATTAACACAACACACATCAACACATTAATACATCAACACAACACACATTAACACATCAACACAACACACATCAACACAACACACATTAACACATTAACACATTAACACAACACACATTAACACATTAACACATTAACACATTAACACATTAACACATTAACACAACACACATCAACACAACACACATTAACACAACACACATTAACACATTAACACATTAACACAACACACATTAATACATTACAGTTTTTCCCAATTGTTTACACACTAAAACTGTCCCATGACCCACACCTGTAACTCATTTAGTAGAACCAGACACCAGATCTGCAGTACTACTGGCACATGTTCTGCTTTACACTCTATAACAAACATTTGGCAAAACACATCAACACAACACACATTAACACAAGGGTGTACTGAGTAGTATGTAGTTAGTACTACATACTGAAGGGAGTACTGAGTAGTATGCAGTTAGTACTACATACTGAAGGGTGTATTGAGTAGTATGCAGTTAGTACTACATACTGAAGGGAGTACTGAGTAGTATGCAGTTAGTACTACATACTGAAGGTTGTATTGTGTAGTATGCAGTTAGTACTACATACTGAAGGGTGTATTGTGTAGTATGCAGTTAGTACTACATACTGAAGGGTGTATTGTGTAGTATGCAGTTAGTACTACATACTGAAGGGTGTATTGTGTAGTATGCAGTTAGTACTACATACTGAAGGGAGTACTGACTAGTATGCAGTTAGTACTACATACTGAAGGGTGTATTGTGTAGTATGCAGTTAGTACTACATACTGAAGGGTGTATTGAGTAGTATGCAGTTAGTACTACATACTGAAGGGAGTACTGAGTAGTATGCAGTTAGTACTACATACTGAAGGGAGTACTGAGTAGTATGCAGTTAGTACTACATACTGAAGGGTGTACTGAGTAGTATGCAGTTAGTACTACATACTGAAGGTTGTATTGTGTAGTATGCAGTTAGTACTACATACTGAAGGGTGTATTGAGTAGTATGCAGTTAGTACTACATACTGAAGGGTGTATTGAGTAGTATGCAGTTAGTACTACATACTGAAGGGTGTATTGAGTAGTATGCAGTTAGTACTACATACTGAAGGGTGTATTGTGTAGTATGCAGTTAGTACTACATACTGAAGGGTGTATTGAGTAGTATGCAGTTAGCACTACATACTGAAGGGTGTATTAAGTAGTATGCAGTTAGTACTACATACTGAAGGGAGTACTGAGTAGTATGCAGTTAGTACTACATACTGAAGGGTGTATTGTGTAGTATGCAGTTAGTACTACACACTGAAGGGTGTATTGTGTAGTATGCAGTTAGTACTACATACTGAAGGGTGTATTGTGTAGTATGCAGTTAGTACTACATACTGAATGGTGTATTGCGTAGTATGCAGTTAGTACTACATACTGAAGGGTGTATTGAGTAGTATGCAGTTAGTACTACATACTGAAGGGTGTATTGTGTAGTATGCAGTTAGTACTACATACTGAAGGGTGTATTGTGTAGTATGCAGTTAGTACTACACACTGAAGGGTGTATTGAGTAGTATGCAGTTAGTACTACATACTGAAGGGTGTATTGAGTAGTATGCAGTTAGTACTACATACTGAAGGGTGTATTGTGTAGTATGCAGTTAGTACTACACACTGAAGGGTGTATTGAGTAGTATGCAGTTAGTACTACATACTGAAGGGTGTATTGAGTAGTATGCAGTTAGTACTACATACTGAAGGGTGTATTGAGTAGTATGCAGTTAGTACTACATACTGAAGGGTGTATTGAGTAGTATGCAGTTAGTACTACATACTGAAGGGTCTATTGAGTAGTATGCAGTTAGTACTACATACTGAAGGGTGTATTGAGTAGTATGCAGTTAGTACTACATACTGAAGGGTGTACTGAGTAGTAAGACATGTCCAGACCTGTTTGTGTTGCTGCTGGCGACTGTAGATCATAAGCAGTAGAAGAAGAACGATCAGAACCAGCAGAGAGATGCTCACTGCGATGACTGTCTGAGTGGCCGGGCCCAGAGCCGAGAAGTCCATACTGCCCACCTCGTACAGGGGCTCTTGGCTGACTCCGACCACCTCCCCCAGGTAGAGGGACGACGAGGCGGAGTGCAGCCGAGGCCAGAGTGCGGTTGATGATGTCATGTTGATGGCGAGGTGAAAGGTCATATGGGCCACGCCCCCAGGGTTCAAGGCCTCGCACACGTAGTGCCCGGCGTGAGCCACCGTCACGTTGCTTAGGTACAGCATTCCACTTCCTGTGTCTGGGTCGAAGCTCTCCCTCTCTCCCCCCTCCACTTCCTCTTCTGTCGCCACGCCAACTGGCCCCCGCACATCCCTTGCTACCCCTCCTCCTCTTTCCTGTCTCCTCATGTCCCCCTCTCCTCCCTGCTCCTGTCTCCTCTTCATCTCCTCTCCTCCCAGCTCCTGTCTCCTCTTCACCCCCTCTCCTCCCAGCTCCTGTCTCCTCTTCACCCCCTCTCCTCCCAGCTCCTGTCTCCTCTTCACCCCCTCTCCTCCCAGCTCCTGTCTCCTCATGTCCCCCTCTCCTCCCAGCTCCTGCAGCATTCCTCTGGGCCCTAGCAGTGCCCTGCCCATTGAGATCTTTCTCCAGGTGACCAGGGGCCGCGGGTATCCAGAGGCCTGACAGGCCACTCTGAGACTCTCTCCCAGCTGCACGGTGAGATGGCTGGGCTCCAGGTGTAACACAGGAGGGATACACACCTGTAGGATAAAGATCACCATGGATGACATGTGGAGGAACGTGTACAAGTGTGTGTGTGTGTGTGTGTGTGTGTGTTATGTGTTTCTCTGTGTGCGTGTGTGTACAGGTGTGCGTGTACGTGTCTGTGTGTGCGTGTACAGGTGTATGCGTGTACGAGTGTGCGTGTGTGTGTGTGTGTGTGTGTGTGTGTGTGTGTGTGTGTGTGTGTGTGTGTGTGTGTGTGTGTGTGTGTGTGTGTGTGTGTGTGTGTGTGTGTGTGTGTGTGTGTACAGTAGTGGTGGTAAGTGCGGTTTAAGACTTGTTTTCATGAGCACGGCCTTATTTCTATTACAGCATATTGGATGACTGTCATTGATATCCACCCAGGTCAATGTAACATCAATAGGTTTAGGTTACTGTCATTCATATTCCATTCACCCAGTTCAATGTAACAGTGACAGGTTTAGGTTACTGTCATTCACCCAGTTCAATGTAACAGTGACAGGTTTAGGTTACTGTCATTCATATTCACCCAGTTCAATGTAACAGTGACAGGTTTAGGTTACTGTCATTCATATTCACCCAGCTCAATGTAACAGTGACAGGTTTAGGTTACTGTCATTCATATTCACCCAGTTCAATGTAACAGTGACAGGTTTAGGTTACTGTCATTCATATTCACCCAGCTCAATGTAACAGTGACAGGTTTAGGTTACTGTCATTCATATCCACCCAGTTCAATGTAACAGTGATAGGTTTAGGTTACTGTCATTCACCCAGGTCAATGCAACATCAATAGGTTTAGGTTACAGTCATTCATATCCACCCAGTTCAATGTAACAGTGATAGGTTTAGGTTACTGTCATTCACCCAGGTCAATGCAACATCAATAGGTTTAGGTTACAGTCATTCATATCCACCCAGTTCAATGTAACAGTGACAGGTTTAGGTTACTGTCATTCATATCCACCCAGGTCAATGTAACAGTGATGGGTTTAGGTTACTACATGATACTCTACTGTTCCCTGTACTCATCATGAGGTTGCTACAACCTGGCCTATGAATGAAAGTTTACAACGTAGGTGCACACAGGTCGAGAGACACATTTTAGGTGACAGACAGTGACATTCAATACCTCCTTGCACACTCTTACCTGTATCTAGCTGATCTAGGGTGTAGTCATTAGTCCAACATCTCATTAAGGGGCCTGGCCCACCCTATTGCATCTCATTAGGAGGCCTGGCCCACCCTACTGTATCTCATTAGGAGGCCTGGCCCACCCTACCACATCTCATTAGGTGGCCTGGCCCACCCTATCGCATCTCATTAGGAGGCCTGGCCCACCCTACCACATCTCATTAGGAGGCCTGGCCCACCCTATCGCATCTCATTAGGAGGCCTGGCCCACCCTACCGCATCTCATTAGGAGGCCTGGCCCACCCTACTGTATCTCATTAGGAGGCCTGGCCCACCCTACCACATCTCATTAGGAGGCCTGGCCCACCCTATTGCATCTCATTAGGGGGCCTGGCCCACCCTATTGCATCTCATTAGGAGGCCTGGCCCACCCTACTGTATCTCATTAGGAGGCCTGGCCCACCCTACTGTATCTCATTAGGAGGCCTGGCCCACCCTACTGTATCTCATTAGGAGGCCTGGCCCACCCTACCACATCTCATTAGGTGGCCTGGCCCACCCTATCGCATCTCATTAGGAGGCCTGGCCCACCCTACCACATCTCATTAGGAGGCCTGGCCCACCCTATCGCATCTCATTAGGAGGCCTGGCCCACCCTACCGCATCTCATTAGGAGGCCTGGCCCACCCTACTGTATCTCATTAGGAGGCCTGGCCCACCCTATCGCATCTCATTAGGAAGCCTGGCCCATCTAGAGGTGAATGTGATTGAGACTGATAGAAAGGGAGACAGACAGGCGGAGAAGAGAGATGAATGGGTGGGTTTGGCGACGAGTATGAAGCGATGGCCAGCCAACGAGAGTGGTGGATAATATCTGGGGCTTTGGTGACAAAACGGATGGTGCTGTGATAGACTGCATCCAATGTGTTGAGTAGAGTGTTGGGGGCAATTTTATAGATGACATTGCCAAAGTCGAGGATCGGTAGGATGGTCAGTTTTACGAGGGTATGTTTGGCAGCATGAGTGAAGGATGCGTTGTTGCGAAATAATTACATTTTGGATTGGAGATGCTTAATGTGAGTCTGGAAGGAGAGTTTACAGTCTAACCAGACATCTAGGTATTTGTAGTTGTCCACATATTCTAAGTCAGAACCGTCCAGGGTAGTGATACTAGTCGGGCGGGCAGGTGCGGGCAGCGATTGGTTGAATTGCATGCATTTCGTTTTACTTGCATTTAAGAGCAGTTTGAGGCCACGGAAGGAGTGTTGTATGGCATTGAAGCTCGTCTGGAGGTTAGTTAACACAGTGTCCAAAGAAGGGCCAGATGTATACAGAATGGTGTCGTCTGCGTAGAGGTGGATCAGAGAATCACCAGCAGCAAGAGTGACATCATTGATGTATACAGAGAAGAGAGTCGGCCCGAGAATTGAACCCTGTAGCACCCCCATAGAGTGCAAGAGGTCTGGACAACAGGCCCTCCGATTTGACACAATTAACTCTGTCAGAGAAGTAGTTGGTAAACCAGGCGAGGCAGTCATTTGAGAAATCAAGGCTGTTGAGTCTGCCGATAAGAATGTTGTGATTGACAGAGTCGAAAGCCTTGGCCAGGTCGATGAATACGGCTGCACAGTAATGTCTCTTATCGATGGCGGTTAGGATATTTTTTTAGGACCTTGAAAGGGGGTGAGAGCCATGAACCTCCTAGGTTTTGTATTGAAGTCAATGTAGCCAGAGGAGGATGGAAGCTAGCTGTCCTCAAGCCATGGTGCTACCCTACAGAGTGCTGTTGAGGCTACTGTAGAACGTCATCACAAAACAGTGTTTTAATCAGTTATTTGGTGATGTGAATATATTTAGTATGGTTTTATCTAAAAAATTATTACTTAAAAAATGTTCCACAATTTTTATTTTTATGAAATTCACAGAGGAGGATGGCCCTCCTCTGGTGTACAGGTGTGTTTACAGGTGTCTGTGTGTGTACATGTGTGTGTGTGTACAGGTGTGTGTGTAGTACAGGTGTGTGTGTGTTGTACAGGTGTGTGTGTGTGTGTTGTACAGGTGTGTGTGTGTAGTACAGTGTGTGTGTGTGTGTGTGTGTGTGTGTGTGTGTGTGTGTGTGTGTGTGTGTGTGTGTGTGTGTGTGTGTGTGTGTGTGTGTGTGTGTGTGTGTAGTACAGGTGTGTATGTGTGTGTACAGGTGTGTGTGTGTGTGTGTGTGTGTGTGTGTGTGTGTGTGTGTGTGTGTGTGTGTGTGGTACAGGTGTGTGTACAGGTGTGTGTACAGGTGTGTGTACAGGTGTGTGTACAGGTGTGTGTGTGTGTGTGTGTGTAGTACAGGTGTGCGTAGTACAGGTGTGTGGTGTGTGTAGTACAGACCAGGCTGTTAGCTGCCACCTCCAGCAGACTGAGGTAGGCCAGGCGGGGGGGTTCGGCACACAGCAGACGACGCTCTGACCAGCTCAGAAACCTCTGACCCTCAGCATCAATCCACGACCTCAGCCACTGGAGCGCACAGTCACACCGCCACGGGTTCTCTGTAGAGGAGGGTTCATTTATGTAATTCTGTCTCCGGTCCCATTCAGTTGTGTTTAAAATGATGTTCCTGCTTTCTCTTCCTTCACTGTCCCCTTACTGGGATTGAACCAGTGGTCCTCTGATCACAAACACACCTGGCGACCAGCCGGGACTAGTTGTGCTATATCACCACTGGCAACATTTTACAAGCTAGCTACGGAGGGAGTTTAGGACGTGCCCTTCCCTGTACCTGTGACTCTGAGGACCTGCAGGCTGACGAGGGGCTGTAGGGAGGCTGGTCCGAGGGTGTGGAGCTGGTTCCTGCTGAGGTCCAGGAGAGCCAGGGAGGAGAGTCCAGCCAGAGCTTGGTCACCCAGCACCTCTATACTGTTCTCCTGGAGGTGTAGCTCCTGTAGACTCTGTGGGGGGTAGAGGTTAGGGGTCAGGTGTAGACTGTGGGGGGGTTAGAGGTTAGGGGTCAGGTGTCGACTCTGTGGGGGGGTTAGAGGCTAGGGGTCAGGTGTAGACTCTGTTGGTGGGTTAGAGGTTAGGGGTCTGGTGTAGACTGTGAGGGGGTTAGAGGTTAGGGGTCAGGTGTAGACTCTGTTCTGTAGGGTTAACCCTCTACAGTCTAATCCCTGTCTAAACCGTTGGAGGGAGGGGGGTTTCTGTAGGGTTAACCCTCTACAGTCTAATCCCTGTCTAAACCGTTGGAGGGAGGGGGGGTTCTGTTGGGTTAACCCTCTACAGTCTAATCCCTGTCTAAACTGTTGGAGGGAGGGGGGGTTCTGTTGGGTTAACCCTCTACAGTCTAATCCCTGTCTAAACTGTTGGAGGGAGGGGGGGTTCTGTAGGGTTAACTCTCTACAGTCTAATCCCTGTCTAAACCGTTGGAGGGAGGGGGAGTTCTGTTGGGTTAACCCTCTACAGTCTAATCCCGGTTCTAAACTAACATATGGAATTGTTTTAAGAAAGTCCCACCAAGGATAATTTTGCTGTTTGATATAAATATCTCTAGTTTAAACAGTTGGATTTGGATGACAACTTTTTTATTATTATTCATTAGATTTCCACAATGGGGCACGGACATTGTAGAACAAGGGTTAAGGGTTAAGGGTTCAGTGCCAAGGGTTAAGGGCCAAGGGTTCAGGGCCAAGGGTTCAGGGCCAAGGGTTTAAGGGCCAAGGGTTCAGGGCCAAGGGTTAAGGGCCAAGGGTTAAAGGCCAAGGGTTAAGGGCCAAGGGTTAAGGGCCAAGGGTTTAAGGGCCAAGGGTTAAGGTTTCAGGGCCAAGGGTTTAAGGGCCAAGGGTTTAGGGGCCAAGGGTTAAGGGTTCAGGGCCAAGGGTTAAGGGCCAAGGGTTAAGGGCCAAGGGTTTAAGGGCCAAGGGTTCAGGGCCAAGGGTTAAGGGCCAAGGGTTAAGGGCAAAGGGTTAAGGGCAAGGGTTTAAGGGCCAAGGGTTAAGGGTTCAGGGCCAAGGGTTAAGGGCCAAGGGTTTAAGGGCCAAGGGTTAAGGGCCAAGGGTTTAAGGGCCAAGGGTTAACGGTTCAGGGCCAAGGGTTAAGGGCCAAGGGTTAAGGGCCAAGGGTTAAGGGCCAAGTTTTAAGGGCCAAGGGTTCAGGGCCAAGGGTTAAGGGCCAAGGGTTAAGGGCCAAGGGCCAAAGGTCAAGGGTTCAGGGCCAAGGGTTTAAGGGCAGGGTTAAGGGTTCAGGGCCAAGGGTTAAGGGCCAAGGGTTAAGGGCCAAAGGTTAAGGGCCTAGGGTAGTGTTTCCTACTGATCTGCAGACCTTTAAATGTCATGTTTGTGTAGGGTTCAGGGGTTAGAGGTCAAGGGTCACGGTTTGAGACTGACCTGCAGCCCAGTAAAGGTGTGATCATGCAGCCTTGTGATCTGATTGGCCGCCAGGTAGAGGATGCGGAGGTGGACCAGGCCGGTGAAGGTGTCGGGGGTTAGCAGGTGGATGAGGTTCCCATTGAGGGCTAACTCTATCAGCTGGCCCTGAGCCAGGAAAGCCCCAGGCTCCAAGGCTGAGATGCTGTTGTTCTGCAGGTAGAGGTAGAGCAGCCGGTCCAGCCCTGACAAGTCCAAACGACGGATGTGGACAATAGCATTATCCTGCAGGAATACTGTCTGGGTGGAGAAGAGGGACAGCCTGACATTAATGCACACTCTGAGTCACATTACGCCCCTGAGGAGAATTTAGCTGCTATAGTCTACAAGTCATTACTACACTGAGGAGAACTTAGCTGCTATAGTCTACAAGTCATTACTACACTGAGGAGAATTTAGCTGCTATAGTGTACAAGTCATTACTACACTGAGGAGAACTTGGCTGCTATAGTCTACAAGTCATTACTACACTGAGGAGAATTTAGCTGCTATAGTGTACAAGTCATTACTACACTGAGGAGAATTCAGCTGCTATAGTCTACCAGTCTACCAAGTCAATACTACACTGAGGAAAACTTGGCTGCTATAGTCTACCAGTCTACAAGTCATTACTACACAGAGGAGAATTTAGCTGATATAGTCTACAAGTCATTACTACACTGAGGAGAACTAGGCTGCTATACTCTACAAGTCATTACTACACTGAGGACAATTTAGCTGCTATAGTGTACAAGTCATTACTACACTGAGGAGAACTTGGCTGCTATAGTCTACAAGTCATTACTACACTGAGGAGAATTTAGCTGCTATAGTGTATAAGTCATTACTACACTGAGGAGAACTTGGCTGCTATAGTCTACAAGTCATTACTACACTGAGGAGAATTTAGCTGCTATAGTGTACAAGTCATTACTACACTGAGGAGAACTTGGCTGCTATAGTCTACCAGTCTACAAAGTCATTACTACACTGAGGAGAATTTAGCTGCTATAGTCTACAAGTCATTACTACACTGAGGAGAATTTAGCTTCTGTAGTCTACAAGTCATTACTACACTGAGGAGAATTTAGCTGCTGTAGTCTACCAGTCTACCAAGTCAATACTACACTGAGGAGAATTTAGCTGCTATAGTCTACAAGTCATTACTACAGTGAGGAGAATTTAGCTGCATTAGTCTACAAGTCATTACTACACTGAGGAGAACTTGGCTGCTATAGTCTACAAGTCAGTACTACACTGAGGAGAACTTGGCTGCTATAGTCTACAATTTATTACAACACTGAAGAGAACTTGGCTGCTATAGTCTACAAGTCATTACTACACTGAGGAGAATTTAGCTGCTATAGTGTACAAGTCATTACTACACTGAGGAGAACTTGGCTGCTATAGTCTACCAGTCTACAAAGTCATTACTACACTGAGGAGAATTTAGCTGCTATAGTCTACAAGTCATTACTACACTGAGGAGAATTTAACTTCTGTAGTCTACAAGTCATTACTACACTGAGGAGAATTTAGCTGCTGTAGTCTACCAGTCTACCAGTCTACCATGTCATTACTACACTGAGGAGAATTTAGCTGCGTTAGTCTACAAGTCATTACTACACTGAGGAGAACTTGGCTGCTATAGTCTACAAGTCATTACTACACTGACGAGAACTTGGCTGCTATAGTCTACAAGTCATTACTACACTGAGGACAATTTAGCTGCTATAGTCTACCAGTCTACCAAGTCAATACTACAGTGAGGAGAATTTAGCTGCGTTAGTCTACATGTCATTACTACACTGAGGAGAACTTGGCTGATATAGTCTACAAGTCAGTACTACACTGAGGAGAACTTGGCTGCTATAGTCTACAATTTATTACAACACTGAAGAGAACTTGGCTGCTATAGTCTACAAGTCATTACTACACTGAGGAGAACTTGGCTGCTATAGTCTACAAGTCATTACTACACTGAGGAGAATTCAGCTGCTATAGTCTACCAGTCTACCAAGTCAATACTACACTGAGTAGAATTTAGCTGCTATAGTCTACAAGTCATTACTATACTGAGGAGAATTCAGCTGCTATAGTCTACCAGTCTACCAAGTCAATACTACACTGAGGAGAATTTAGCTGCTATAGTCTACACGTTATTACTACAGTGAGGATAATTTAGCTGCTATAGTCTACCAGTCTACCAAGTCAATACTACACTGAGGAGAATTTAGCTGCTGTAGTCTACAAGTCATTACTACACTGAGGAGATCTTGGCTGCTATAGTCTACAAGTCATTACTACACTGAGGAGAATTTAGCTGCTGTAGTCTACAAGTCATTACTACACTGAGGAGAACTTGGCTGCTATAGTCTACAAGTCATTACTACACTGAGGAGAATTCAGTTGCTATAGTCTACCAGTCTACCAAGTCAATACTACACTGAGTAGAATTTAGCTGCTATAGTCTACAAGTCATTACTATACTGAGGAGAATTCAGCTGCTATAGTCTACCAGTCTACCAAGTCAATACTACACTGAGGAGAATTTAGCTGCTATAGTCTACACGTCATTACTACAGTGAGGATAATTTAGCTGCTATAGTCTACCAGTCTACCAAGTCAATACTACACTGAGGAGAATTTAGCTGCTGTAGTCTACAAGTCATTACTACACTGAGGAGATCTTGGCTGCTATAGTCTACAAGTCATTACTACACTGAGGAGAATTTAGCTGCTGTAGTCTACAAGTCATTACTACACTGAGGATAATTTAGCTGCTGTAGTCTACAAGTCATTACTACACTGAGGAGAATTTAGCTGCTGTAGAATACAAGTCATTACTACACTGAGGAGAATTTAGCTGCTGTAGTCTACAAGTCATTACTATACTGAGGAGATCTTGGCTGCTATAGTCTACAAGTCTACCAAGTCAATACTACACTGAGGACAATTTAGCTGCTATAGTCTACCAGTCTACCAAGTCAATACTACACTGAGGACAATTTAGCTGCTATAGTCTACAAGTCATTACTACACTGAGGAGAATTTAGCTGCTATAGTCTACCAGTCTACCAAGTCATTACTACACTGAGGAGAATTTAGCTGCTATAGTCTACCAGTCTACCAAGTCAATACTACACTGAGGAGAATTTAGCTGCTATAGTCTACAAGTCATTGAGTAGAATTCAGCTGCTATATTCTACCAGTCAACCAAGTCATTACTACACTGAGGAGAACTTGGCTACTATAGTCTACAAGTCATTACTACACTGAGGAGAACTTAGCTGCTATAGTCTACCAGTCTACCAAGTCAATACTACACTGAGGACAATTTAGCTGCTATAGTCTACCAGTCTACCAAGTCAATACTACACTGAGGACAATTTAGCTGCTATAGTCTACCAGTCTACCAAGTCAATACTACACTGATGAGAATTTAGCTGCTGTAGTCTACCAGTCTACCAAGTCATTACTACACTGAGGAGAATTTAGCTGCTGTAGTCTACCAGTCTACCAAGTCAATACTACACTGAGGAGAATTTAGCTGCTGTAGTCTACCAGTCTACCAAGTCAATACTACACTGATGAGAATTTAGCTGCTGTAGTCTACCATGTCATTACTACACTGAGGAGAATTTATCTGCTGTAGTCTACCATGTCATTACTACTCTGAGGAGAATTTAGCTGCTGTAGTCTACCATGTCATTACTACACTGAGGAGAATTTAGCTGCTATAGTCTACCAGTCTACCAAGTCATTTTAGGCAAAAATTGAATAAGGGGCGGATCCTTAAAACCTGTTTGGGATAGGGGGCAGCATTTTCATGTTCGGATGAAAAGCGTGCCCAGAGTAAACTGCCTGCTACTCAAGCCCAGATGCGAATATATGCATATTATTAGTAGTATTGGATAGAAAACACTCTGAAGTTTCTAAAACTGTTTGAATTATGTCTGTGAATATAACAGAACTCATATGGCAGGTGAAAACCTGAGAAGAATTCAACCAGGAAGTGGGAAATCTGACGTTTGTAGTTTTACAACTCATTGCCTATCAAATATACAGTGTCTATGGGGTCATATTGCACTTCCTAAGGCTTCCAATAGATGTCAACAGTCTATATAACCTTGTATGAGGCTTCTGCTGTGAAGTGGTGGCGAATGAGAACTGTTTGAGTAAGGGGTCTGCCAGAGTGGCATGAGCTGATCACGCGCGCTCACGTGAGAGGTAGCTGCGTTCCATTGCAATTCTAAAGACAGAGGAATTCTCCGGTTGGAACATTATTGAAGATTTATGTTAAAAACATCCTAAAGATTGATTCTATACATCGTTTGACATGTTTCTACGAAATGTAATATAAGTTTTTGAACTTTTCGTCTGAACTTTCGCCTGCACTTGCTCGCGCCTCGTGAGTTTGGATTTGATTACTAAAAGCTAACAAAAGGAGGTATTTGGACATAAATGATGGACTTTATCGAACAAAACAAAAATGTATTTTGGAACTGGGATTCCTGGTAGTGCATTCTGATGAAGATCATCAAAGGTAAGTGAATATTTATAACGCTATTTCGGACTTTTACTGACTCCATAACATGGCGGGTATCTGCATGGCTTGTTTTTGTGTCTGAGCGCCGTAGTCAGATTATTGCATGGTTTGCTTTTTCCGTAAAGCTTTTTTGAAATCTGACACAGCGGTTGCATTAAGGAGAAGTATATCATTAATTCTGTGCATAATACTTTTATCAAAGCTTATTATGAATATTTCTGTAAATTGATGTGGCTCTCTGAAAATTCGCTGGTTGTTTTCGCGGCACAACATTACTGACCATAAAGCGTCAATGTAAACTGAGATTTTTGGATATAAATATGCACTTTATCGAACAAAACGTACATGTATTGTGTAACATGAAGTCCTATGAGTGTCTTCTGATGAAGATCATCAAAGGTCAGTGATTACTTTTATCTCTAATTCTGCTTTTTGTGACTCCTCTCTTTGGCTGGCAAATGGCTGTATGTGTTTTTGTGAGTAGGCTCTGACCTAACATAATCATATGTTGTGCTTTCACTGTAAAGCCTTTTTGAAATCGGACACGATTGGTAGATTAACAAGAAGTTAAGCTTTAATTTTGTGTATTGCACTTGTGAATGTATGAAAGTTAAACATTTCTAAAACATACTTTTGAATTTCGCGCTCTGCCTTTTCAGCGGAAGTTGTCGAGGGGTTCCAACAAGTTTTAAGAGGTTTTAAAAAGCAACCTCAGTGTTTATGGGTTAGTGTGAGTACAGACACAAACCTGTGTATTACAATATATTTACCTGTGTTGTGTCAGGAACTCTCTGTGGGATCTCTCTGAGTCCTAGAGATCCACACTCTACAGTCAGGCTGTAGCAGTGACATCCTGATGGACAGGCATCACAGGACAGGGGGAGGAGGAGGGGGAGGAGGAGCAGGGGCAGCCTGGGGAACTGAAGGAGAACCATCACACTGAGAGGAGAGGAGGAGGAGGAGGAGAGGAGGAGGGGGAGGAGCAGGCGCAGGCGCAGCCCAGGGAACTGAAGGAGAACCATCACACTGAGAGGAGAGGAGGAGAGGAGTGGAGAGTAAAGAATGGGAGATCAACATAAGCATAGGCACACCTCTACAAGGTGATAGTTAACCTTGTTTCTAGTGATGCTCTACACAGCGATAGTTAACCTTGTTTCTAGTGATGCTCTACACAGTAATAGTTAACCTTGTTTCTAGTGATGCTCTACACAGTGATAGTTAACCTTGGTTCTAGTGATGCTCTACACAGTAATAGTTAACCTTGTTTCTAGTGATGCTCTACACAGTGATAGTTAACCTTGGTTCTAGTGATGCTCTACACAGTGATAGTTAACCTTGTTTCTAGTGATGCTCTACACAGTGATAGTTAACCTTGGTTCTAGTGATGCTCTACACAGTGATAGTTAACCTTGTTTCTAGTGATGCTCTACACAGTGATAGTTAACCTTGGTTCTAGTGATGCTCTACACAGTAATAGTTAACCTTGTTTCTAGTGATGCTCTACACAGTAATAGTTAACCTTGTTTCTAGTGATGCTCTACACAGTGATAGTTAACCTTGGTTCTAGTGATGCTCTACACAGTGATAGTTAACCTTGTTTCTAGTGATGCTCTACACAGTGATAGTTAACCTTGGTTCTAGTGATGCTCTACACAGTGATAGTTAACCTTGTTTCTAGTGATGCTCTACACAGTGATAGTTAACCTTGTTTCTAGTGATGCTCTACACAGTGATAGTTAACCTTGTTTCTAGTGATGCTCTACACAGTGATAGTTAACCTTGTTTCTAGTGATGCTCTACACAGTGATAGTTAACCTTGTTTCTAGTGATGCTCTACACAGTGATAGTTAACCTTGTTTCTAGTGATGCTCTACACAGTGATAGTTAACCTTGTTTCTAGTGATGCTCTACACAGTAATAGTTAACCTTGTTTCTAGTGATGCTCTACACAGTGATAGTTAACCTTGTTTCTAGTGATGCTCTACACAGTAATAGTTAACCTTGTTTCTAGTGATGCTCTACACAGTAATAGTTAACCTTGTTTCTAGTGATGCTCTACACAGTGATAGTTAACCTTGTTTCTAGTGATGCTCTACACAGTAATAGTTAACCTTGGTTCTAGTGATGCTCTACACAGTGATAGTTAACCTTGGTTCTAGTGATGCTCTACACAGTGATAGTTAACCTTGGTTCTAGTGATGCTCTACACAGTGATAGTTAACCTTGTTTCTAGTGATGCTCTACACAGTGATAGTTAACCTTGTTTCTAGTGATGCTCTACACAGTAATAGTTAACCTTGTTTCTAGTGATGCTCTACACAGTAATAGTTAACCTTGTTTCTAGTGATGCTCTACACAGTGATAGTTAACCTTGTTTCTAGTGATGCTCTACACAGTAATAGTTAACCTTGTTTCTAGTGATGCTCTACACAGTAATAGTTAACCTTGTTTCTAGTGATGCTCTACACAGTGATAGTTAACCTTGTTTCTAGTGATGCTCTACACAGTAATAGTTAACCTTGGTTCTAGTGATGCTCTACACAGTGATAGTTAACCTTGGTTCTAGTGATGCTCTACACAGTGATAGTTAACCTTGGTTCTAGTGATGCTCTACACAGTGATAGTTAACCTTGTTTCTAGTGATGCTCTACACAGTGATAGTTAACCTTGTTTCTAGTGATGCTCTACACAGTGATAGTTAACCTTGTTTCTAGTGATGCTCTACACAGTGATAGTTAACCTTGTTTCTAGTGATGCTCTACACAGTGATAGTTAACCTTGTTTCTAGTGATGCTCTACACAGTGATAGTTAACCTTGGTTCTAGTGATGCTCTACACAGTGATAGTTAACCTTGGCTCTAGTGATGCTCTACACAGTGATAGTTAACCTTGTTTCTAGTGATGCTCTACACAGTGATAGTTAACCTTGTTTCTAGTGATGCTCTACACAGTGATAGTTAACCTTGTTTCTAGTGATGCTCTACACAGTGATAGTTAACCTTGTTTCTAGTGATGCTCTACACAGTGATAGTTAACCTTGTTTCTAGTGATGCTCTACAAGGTGATAGTTAACCTTGTTTCTAGTGATGCTCTACACAGTGATAGTTAACCTTGTTTCTAGTGATGCTCTACACAGTGATAGTTAACCTTGTTTCTAGTGATGCTCTACACAGTGATAGTTAACCTTGTTTCTAGTGATGCTCTACACAGTAATAGTTAACCTTGTTTCTAGTGATGCTCTACACAGTAATAGTTAACCTTGTTTCTAGTGATGCTCTACACAGTAATAGTTAACCTTGTTTCTAGTGATGCTCTACACAGTGATAGTTAACCTTGGTTCTAGTGATGCTCTACACAGTGATAGTTAACCTTGTTTCTAGTGATGCTCTACACAGTGATAGTTAACCTTGTTTCTAGTGATGCTCTACACAGTAATAGTTAACCTTGTTTCTAGTGATGCTCTACACAGTAATAGTTAACCTTGTTTCTAGTGATGCTCTACACAGTAATAGTTAACCTTGTTTCTAGTGATGCTCTACACAGTAATAGTTAACCTTGGCTCTAGTGATGCTCTACACAGTGATAGTTAACCTTGTTTCTAGTGATGCTCTACACAGTGATAGTTAACCTTGTTTCTAGTGATGCTCTACACAGTGATAGTTAACCTTGTTTCTAGTGATGCTCTACACAGTGATAGTTAACCTTGTTTCTAGTGATGCTCTACACAGTGATAGTTAACCTTGTTTCTAGTGATGCTCTACACAGTGATAGTTAACCTTGTTTCTAGTGATGCTCTACACAGTGATAGTTAACCTTGTTTCTAGTGATGCTCTACACAGTAATAGTTAACCTTGGTTCTAGTGATGCTCTACACAGTGATAGTTAACCTTGTTTCTAGTGATGCTCTACACAGTAATAGTTAACCTTGTTTCTAGTGATGCTCTACAAGGTGATAGTTAACCTTGTTTCTAGTGATGCTCTACACAGTGATAGTTAACCTTGGTTCTAGTGATGCTCTACACAGTGATAGTTAACCTTGTTTCTAGTGATGCTCTACACAGTGATAGTTAACCTTGTTTCTAGTGATGCTCTACACAGTGATAGTTAACCTTGTTTCTAGTGATGCTCTACACAGTGATAGTTAACCTTGTTTCTAGTGATGCTCTACACAGTGATAGTTAACCTTGTTTCTAGTGATGCTCTACACAGTGATAGTTAACCTTGGTTCTAGTGATGCTCTACACAGTGATAGTTAACCTTGTTTCTAGTGATGCTCTACACAGTGATAGTTAACCTTGTTTCTAGTGATGCTCTACACAGTGATAGTTAACCTTGTTTCTAGTGATGCTCTACACAGTGATAGTTAACCTTGGTTCTAGTGATGCTCTACACAGTGATAGTTAACCTTGGTTCTAGTGATGCTCTACACAGTGATAGTTAACCTTGTTTCTAGTGATGCTCTACACAGTGATAGTTAACCTTGTTTCTAGTGATGCTCTACACAGTGATAGTTAACCTTGGCTCTAGTGATGCAGTATATAGGCTTCCGAGTGGCCCTGTGGTCTAAGGAACTGCATCTCAGTGCTAGAGGCGTCACTACAGACTCTGGTTCGATCCCGGGCCATATAACAACCGGCCGTGATCGGGAGTCCCATAGGACGGCGCAGAATTGGCCCAGCGTCAGCCGGTTAGGGGAGGGTTTGGCCGGGGCAGGCTGTCGCGAAAGAGAGGAGAGAAGATAAAAGGAGGAGAGAAGAGAAAGGGAGGAGAGAAGAGGAAGAGAGGAGAGAAGAGGAATGGGGAAGAGAGGAGGAAGGGGGAAGAGAAGAGGAAGAGAGGAGAGTGAATGGTGATTGGGTTCTAGTAAAGTAGGGCCTGCTGCAACACATCATATAGTTAAGTAGGGCCTGCTGTAACACATCATATAGTAAAGTAGGGCCTGCTGCAACACATCATATAGTAAAGTAGGGCCTGCTGCAACACATCATATAGTTAAATAGGGCCTGCTGCAACACATCATATAGTAAAGTAGGGCCTGCTGCAACACATCATATAGTAAAGTAGGGCCTGCTGCAACACATCATATAGTAAAGTAGGGCCTGCTGCAACACATCATATAGTAAAGTAGGGCCTGCTGCAACACATCATATAGTAAAGTAGGGCCTGCTGCAACACATCATATAGTAAAGTAGGGCCTGCTGCAACACATCATATAGTAAAGTAGGGCCTGCTTCAACACATCATATAGTAAAGTAGGGCCTGCTGCAACACATCATATAGTAAAGTAGGGCCTGCTGCAACACATCAAATATTGAAATGTGTGGGCCTGCTGCAACACATCAAATATTGAAATGTGTGGGCCTGCTGCAACACATCATATAGTAAAGTAGGGCCTGCTGCAACACATCATATAGTAAAGTAGGGCCTGCTGCAACACATCATATAGTAAAGTAGGGCCTGCTGCAACACATCATATAGTAAAGTAGGGCCTGCTGCAACACATCATATAGTAAAGTAGGGCCTGCTGCAACACATCATATAGTAAAGTAGGGCCTGCTGCAACACATCATATAGTAAAGTAGGGCCTGCTGCAACACATCATATAGTTAAGTAGGGCCTGCTGCAACACATCATATAGTAAAGTAGGGCCTGCTGCAACACAATAATATAGGCCTGTAGTAAAGTAGAGCCTGCTGCAACACATCATATAGACCTGTAGTTAAGTAGGGCCTGCTGCAACACATCATATAGACCTGTAGTTAAGTAGGGCCTGCTTCAACACATCATATAGTTAAGTTGGGCCTGCTGCAACACAATCATATAGACCTGTAGTAAAGTAGAGCCTGCTGCAACACATCATATAGACCTGTAGTTAAGTAGGGCCTGCTGCAACACATCATATAGACCTGTAGTTAAGTAGGGCCTGCTTCAACACATCATATAGTTAAGTTGGGCCTGCTGCAACACATCATATAGACCTGTAGTTAAGTAGGGCCTGCTGCAACACATCATATAGACCTGTAGTTAAGTAGGGCCTGCTTCAACACATCATATAGTTAAGTTGGGCCTGCTGCAACACATCATATAGACCTGTAGTTAAGTAGGGCCTGCTGCAACACATCATATAGACCTGTAGTTAAGTAGGGCCTGCTGCAACACATCATATAGACCTGTAGTTAAGTTGGGCCTGCTGCAACACAATCATATGGTAAAGTAGGGCCTGCTGCAACACAATCATATAGTTAAGTAGGGCCTGCTGCAACACATCATATAGTAAAGTAGGGCCTGCTGCAACACAATAATATAGGCCTGTAGTAAAGTAGGGCCTGCTGCAACACAATCATATAGTTAAGTTGGGCCTGCTGCAACACATCATATAGTAAAGTAGGGCCTGCTGCAACACATCATATAGTAAAGTAGGGCCTGCTGCAACACAATCATATAGTAAAGTAGGGCCTGCTGCAACACATCATATAGTAAAGTAGGGCCTGCTGCAACACATCATATAGTTAAGTAGGGCCTGCTGCAACACATCATATAGTTAAGTAGGGCCTGCTGCAACACATCATATAGTTAAGTAGGGCCTGCTGCAACACATCATATAGGCCTGTAGTAAAGTAGGGCCTGCTGCAACACAATCATATAGACCTGTTGTAAAGTAGGGCCTGCTGCAACACAATCATATAGGCCTGTAGTAAAGTAGGGCCTGCTGCAACACAATCATATAGGCCTGTAGTAAAGTAGGGCCTGCTTCAACACAATCATATAGGCCTGTAGTAAAGTAGGGCCTGCTGCCACACAATCATATAGGCCTGTAGTAAAGTAGGGCCTGCTGCAACACAATCATATAGGCCTGTAGTAAAGTAGGGCCTGCTTCAACACAATCATATAGGCCTGTAGTAAAGTAGGGCCTGCTGCCACACATCATATAGGCCTGTAGTAAAGTAGGGCCTGCTGCAACACAATCACATAGGCAGTAGTAAAGTAGGGCCTGCTGCCACACATGTGCTTATTGGTAGTCTGTGTGTTGGGGGACCAGGTTCCCCTGGATGTAACTGTTGTCAATGAAGGCTGTGTGTTGGGGGACCAGATTCCCCTGGATGTAACTGTTGTCAATGAAGGCTGTGTGTTGGGGGACCAGATTCCCCTGGATGTAACTGTTGTCAATGAAGGCTGTGTGTTGGGGGACCAGGTTCCCCTGGATGTAACTGTTGTCAATGAAGGCTGTGTGTTGGGGGACCAGATTCCCCTGGATGTAACTGTTGTCAATGAAGGCTGTGTGTTGGGGGACCAGGTTCCCCTGGATGTAACTGTTGTCAATGAAGGCTGTGTGCTGGTGCCCTACCACCAGAGTTATCTGCTGTCCTGATGTAACTGGTGATGTCACTGGGCTGGTGGATGTAGGCCAACTTGTTCATTCTCCGCCCTGCAATCTGTAATCCTGTGGTAAACATGTTATAATCCTGACGGTCAAACGCTGGAGAGATAATCTGCTCTACATAGACAGACACAGTTTACCCTGTCACCCTGACACAATACAGCTGGGAATCAAAGAGAGAGAGAGAGCTAACACCATGTCAATATAAAACACCTCTAATCCACTGTTTATCTCTACTGTTTACCTCTACTTTTTACCTCTACTGTTTACCTCTACTGTCTACCTCTACTGTCTACCTCTACTGTCTACCTCTACTGTCTACCTCTACTGTTTAACTGTATTGTTTACCTTTACTGTTTACCTCTACTGTTTACCTCTACTGTTTAACTGTATTGTTTACCTCTACTGTCTACCTCTACTGTTTACCTCTACTGTCTACCTCTACTCTCTACCTCTACTGTCTACCTCTACTGTTTACCTCTACTGTTTAACTGTATTGTTTACCTCTACTGTCTACCTCTACTGTTTACCTCTACTGTCTACCTCTACTCTCTACCTCTACTGTCTACCTCTACTGTTTACCTCTACTGTTTACCTCTACTGTTTACCTCTACTGTCTACCTCTACTGTCTACCTCTACTGTCTACCTCTACTGTTTACCTCTATGTTTACCTCTACTGTCTACTTCTACTGTTTACCTCTACTGTCTACCTCTACTGTTTACCTCTACTGTTTACCTCTACTGTTTAACTGTACTATTTACAGTGCATTCAGAAAGTATTCAGACCCCTTGTCTTATTCCACATTTGGTTATGTTACAGCCTTATTCTAAAATTGATTAAATAAAACATTTTTCTCATCAATCTACACACAATAACCCATAATGACAAAGCGAAAACAGGTTTTTATACAGAACCAGTCAACGGTTTGGACACACCTACTCATTCAAGGGTTTTTCTTTATTTTTTACTATTTTCTACATTGTAGAATAATAGTGAAGACATCAAAACTATGAAATAAAACATATGAAGTCAAGTTGTAACCAAAAATGTGTTAAACAAGTAGATTTGAGATTATTCAAAGTAGCCACCATTTGCCTTGATGAAAGCTTTGCACACTCTTGGTATTCTCTCAACTAGCTTCATGAATGCTTTTCCAATGGTCTTGAAGGAGTTCCCACATATGCTGCTGTTCCTTCATTCTGCGGTTCAACTCATCCCAAACCATCTCAATTGGGTTGAGGTCGGGTGATTGTGGAGGCCAGGTCATCTGATGCAGCATTCCATCAATGCCCATGGTCAAATAGCCCTTACACAGCCTAGAGTTGTGTTTTGGGTCATTGTCCTGTTGAAAAACAAATGATAGATCCACTAAGCCCAAACCAGATGTGATTGGCATATCACTGCAGAATTATGTGGTAGCCATGCTGGTTAAGTGTGCCTTGAATTCTAAATAAATCACTGGCAGTGTCACCAGCAATGCACCCTCACTCCAGCACACCTCCTCCTCCATGCTTCACGGTGGGAACCACACATGCAGAGATCATCCGTTCACCTACTCTGCGTCTCACAAAGACACAGCGGTTGGAACCAAAAATTTCCACCGGTCTAATGTCCATTGCTCGTGTTTCTTTGCCCAAACAAGTCTCTTCTTATTATTACTGTCCTTTAGTAGTGGTTTCTTTGCAGCAATTCAAACATGAAGGCCTGATTCACACAGTCTCCTCTGAACAGTTGATGTTGAGATGTGTCTGTTACTTGAACTCTGTGAAGTATTTATTTGGGAAGCAATCTGAAGTGCAGTTAACTCTAATGAATTTATCCTCTGCAGTAGAGGTAACTCTGGATCTTCCTTTCCTGTGGCGGTCCTCATGAGAGCCAGTTTCATCACAGCGCTTGATGGTTTTTGCGACTGCACTTGAAGAAACTTTCAAAGTTCTTGAAATGTTCCGTATTGACTGACCTTCATGTGTTAAAGTATGATGGACTGTCATTTCTGTTTGCTTATTTGAGCTGTTCTTGCCATAATACTGATTTTGGTATTTTTTACCAAATAGGGCTATCTTCTGGAAACCACCCCTACATTGTCACAACACAACTGATTGGCTCAAAAGCATTCAGATGGAAATAAATTCCACAAATTAACTTTTAACAAGACACACCTGTTCATTGAAATGCATTCCAGGTGACTACCTCATGAAGCTGGTTGAGAGAATGCCAAGAGTGTGTAAAGCTGTCATCAAGACAAATGGTGGCTACTTTGAATAATCTCAAATATAAAATATATTTTGATTTGTTTAACACTTCTTTCGTTACTACATGATTCCATATCTGTTATTTCATAGCTTTACAATGTAAAAAATCTTACAAAATAATGAAAAACCCTGGAATGAGTAGGGTTGTCCAAACTTTTGACTGGTTCTGTCAATTGTGGCAAATTTATTTAAGAATATAAAATAAATATTTACATAAGTATTCAGACCCTTTGCTATGAGACTCAAAATTGAGCTCAGGTGCATCCTGTTTCCATTGATCATCCATGAGATGATTCAACTACATGATTGGAGTCCACCTGTGGTATATTCAATTGATTGGACATGATTTGGAAAGGCACACACCTGTCTATATAAGGTCCCATAGTTGACAGTGCATGTCAGAGCAAAAACCAAGCCACGAGGTCGAAGGAATTGTCCGTTGAGCTCCGAGACAGGATTGTGTCGAGGCACAGATCTTGGGAAGGGTACCAAAAAATTTCTGCAGCTGTCACACGGGAATAAATGCATCGGGAGACAGGAGCAGGAATGCGTAATAGGGTTGTTTTATTTCCCAAATGACAGCGTGCCGTGTAAAGGCACGGGGACGAAGACAAAACAAACACAGGGTAGAAACCCAAACAAAAGAGTGAAGAGTACCTCAAATAAATAACACAACCTCTTTACCACGATGCTTGGTCCTTTGGTGGTGGGAAGTTCTGCTGTTGAAAGAACTGGACCAAGGTGCTCATACATATTCCTTTTTATTAGGATGACGCCGACAAAAACAATAAACAATACAAAAACAACCGTGAAGCTTAAGGGCTATAGTGCCAACAAACAAAGACAACTTCCCACACAGAAAGGAGGGAAAAGGGCTACCTAAGTATGGTTCCCAATCAGGGAGTGACAGTACCCACCCCCAAATGTGCGGATTCCGGCCACAAAACCTGAACCTATAGGGGAGGGTCTGGGTGGGCATCCATCCGCGGTGGCGGCTCCGGGACGCAGACTCCGCTCCACCACTGGCTCACCCCACTTTGGTGGCACCTCCAGTGCGGGGACCCTCGTCGCGGGCCCTGGACTGGGGGCTCCGGGCTGGAGGCCGCCTGACCAAACTAAGGAGAAGGGCCTTGGTCAGGGAGTTGACCAACAACCCTAATGGCTCCAGGGTTCCTCTGTGGAGATGAGAGAACCTTGATGAAAACCTGCTCCAGAGCCTCAGGACCTCAGACTGGGGTGAAGGTTCACCTTCCAACAGGACAACGACCCTAAGCACACAGCCAAGACAACGCAGGAGTGGCTTCGGGACAAGTCTCTAAATGTCCTTGAGTGGCCCAGCCAGAGCCCGGACTTGATCCCGATCAAACATCTCTTGAGAGACCTGAAAATAGCTGTGCAGCGACACTCCCGATCCAACCTGACAGAGCTTGAGAGGATCTGCAGAGAAGAATGGGAGAAACTCCCCAAATACAGGTGTGCCAATCTTGTTGCGTCATACCCAAGAAGAATCGAGGCTGTAATTGCAGCCAAAGATGCTTCAACAAAGTTCTGAGTAAAGGGTCTGAATTCTTATGTAAACGTAATATTAAAGTTTTTTTTTATTTTATATAAATATTCATATTCATATTTCTAAAAACCCGTTTTTTGCTTTGTCATTATGGAGTATAGTTTTAAGATTGATGAGGGAAAAAAATATTTGATCAATTTTAGAATAAGGCTGTAACGTAACAAAGTGTGGAATAAGTCACTGTAACTCGGACAGACAGACAGTATGACAGTAAATCACTGAGAGTACAAAACATTAGGAACACTTTCCTAATATTGAGTTGCACCCGCTTTCCCCCTCAGAACAGCCTCAATTCATCAGGGCATGGACTCTACAAATTGTCGAAAGCGTTCCACAACATGCTGGCCCATGTTGACTCAAATGCTTCCCAGAGTTGTGTCAATTTGACTGTTGCTCTTTGGGTGGTTGACCTTTCTTAATACACACAGGAAACGGTTGAGCATGAAAAACCCATCAGTGTTGCAGTTCTTGACACAAACCGGTGCGCCTGGCACCTACTACCATACCCTGTTCAAAGTCACTTAAATCTTTCGTCTTGCCCATTCACCCTCTGAATGGCACACAGACACAATCCATAACTCAATTGTCTCAAGGCTTAAAAATCCTTCTTTAACCCGTCTCCTCCCCTTCATCTACACTGATTGAAGTGGATTTAACAAGTGACATCAATAAGGGATCATAGCTTTCACCTGGATTCACCTGGTCAGTCTGTCATGGAAAGAGCAGGTGTTCCTAATGTTTCGTCCACCCAGTGGGTTAGTTGTATATATTATAATAATAATAAAAAACTCAGAAGAACAGAAAACTTACCCAGAAATCAATCCTGAACTTCAGAGAGGAGTTGCATTGAGGACAGATTCATCCCTATGGAGACATTAGTATTGTCCCATGGCTTAGATGGCAGATTTACAATAATAGCTAAGCTATACTTACCTGTTGTATATTCAACACAGACGAGATGAGATCCAATCTTCCCTTGGCCTCGGCTTCTCTCGCCTCTCACCAGACGGATTTAGGATGAAAATATTACGAGCCACAGACTGTACAGTACACAGTACTGTTTAATCCAGCAGTAACATTTGGTCCGTCCTCTAACTCTGCTAAAACTCTACAGCTGCTGCTCCATCCTAGATGGAGATCCTAACAGTGAAATATCAGAATGAAATAGGCTAGGAACACTATTAACAGGATGACAACAACACATCGATGTTATAAGGACAGAGTTGGACCACCAGACAACTCCAGTAGTTGTTGTTGTTTGACTTGTTTGTCGCCAGCAGCAGTTGACTCCTCCCCCTTTTGTATTTTATTTTATTTATCCTCTCTCTCTCGCTGTGTCTCTGTCTCTCTCTCTGTCTCTCTTTCTGTCTCTCTTTCTGTCTCTCTTTCTGTCTCTGTCTCTCTTTCTCTCTTTCTGTCTCTCTCTGTCTCTCTCTGTCTCTGTCTCTCCCTGTCTCTGTCTCTCTGTCTCTGTCTCTGTCTCTCTCTGTCTCTCTTTCTGTCTCTCTTTCTGTCTCTCTTTCTGTCTCTCTTTCTGTCTCTGTCTCTCTGTCTCTCTTTCTGTCTCTTTCTGTCTCTCTCTGTCTCTGTCTCTCTCTGTCTCTGTCTCTCTCTGTGTCTGTCTCTCTCTGTCTCTGTCTCTCTCTCTGTCACTCTCTGTCTCTGTCTCTCTCTCTGTCTCTGTCTCTCTCTCTGTCTTTGTCTCTCTCTCTGTCTCTGTCTCTCTCTGTCTCTCTCTCTGTCTCTGTCTCTCTCTGTCTCTGTCTCTGTCTCTGTCTCTGTCTCTCTCTCTGTCTCTCTCTCTGTCTCTGTCTCTCTCTCTGTCTCTGTCTCTCGCTCTCTCTCTCTCTGTCTGTCTCTCTCTGTGTGAGTTTCAGATATGAGCTGTATTGAGGATGGACTGTTTCAGAACCATGGAGAGAAACACATTTTTACTTCCTAAAACAAGACCAGTCCAGAATCATCTACAGAGAAGAAGACAAGCTGACACATTTATACAGAGTAGACCCAGGATTAACTTAGAGAAGACAAGCTGACACATTTATACAGTGTGTCAGTGTGCGTGTGTGTGTGTCTGTGTGTGTGTGTCTGTGTGTGTGTGTGTGTGTGTGTGTGTGTGTGTGTGTGTTCATGCGTGTCATATCCTCTCATCATATCCTCTCATCATGTATAATACAGTATAATACAGTACAGCATAATGCAGTACAGTATAGTACAGTATAGTACAGTCAGTACAGTATAGTATAGTACAGTATAGTACAGTCAGTACAGTCAGTATAGTACCGTCAGTACAGTATATTATAGTATAGTCTGTATAGTAAAGTCAGTATAGTAAAGTATAGTACAGTCAGTACAGTACAGTACAGTACAGTACAGTACAGTACAGTCAGTACAGTCAGTATAGTACAGTCAGTACAGTACAGTACAGTACAGTACAGTACAGTCAGTATAGTACAGGCAGTACAGTACAGTACAGTACAGTACAGTACAGTACAGTACAGTACAGTCAGTATAGTACAGTCAGTATAGTACAGGCAGTACAGTACAGTACAGTCAGTACAGTACAGTCAGTATAGTACAGTACAGGCAGTACAGTACAGTACAGTACAGTACAGTACAGTACAGTACAGTCAGTATAGTACAGTCAGTATAGTACAGGCAGTACAGTACAGTACAGTACAGTCAGTACAGTAAAGTCAGTATAGTACAGGCAGTACAGTACAGTACAGTACAGTACAGTCAGTATAGTACAGTCAGTATAGTACAGTCAGTACAGTACAGTATAGTACAGTATAGTACAGTCAGTACAGTATAGTATAGTACAGTATAGTACAGTCAGTACAGTCAGTAGAGTACCGTCAGTACAGTATATTATAGTATAGTCTGTATAGTAAAGTCAGTATAGTACAGTATAGTACAGTCAGTACAGTACAGTACAGTACAGTACAGTACAGTACAGTACAGTCAGTACAGTCAGTATAGTACCGTCAGTACAGTATATTATAGTATAGTCTGTATAGTAAAGTCAGTATAGTACAGTATAGTACAGTCAGTACAGTACAGTACAGTACAGTATAGTACAGTCAGTACAGTCAGTATAGTACAGTCAGTACAGTCAGTACAGTCAGTACAGTATAGTAAAGTCAGTATAGTCAGTATAGTCAGTATAGTCAGTACAGTCAGTACAGTCAGTACAGTATAGTACAGTCAGTACAGTCAGTACAGTCAGTACAGTAAGTACAGTCAGTACAGTATAGTACAGTCAGTACAGTCAGTACAGTCAGTACAGTCATTACAGTATAGTACAGTCATCACAGTATAGTACAGTCAGTATAGTACAGTCAGTATAGTACAGTCAGTACTGTATAGTACAGTCAGTACAGTCAGTACAGTCAGTATAGTACAGTCAGTACAGTCAGTACAGTATAGTAAAGTCAGTATAGTCAGTATAGTCAGTACAGTCAGTACAGTATAGTACAGTCAGTACAGTATAGTACAGTCAGTACAGTCAGTACAGTAAGTACAGTCAGTACAGTATAGTACAGTCACTACAGTCAGTACAGTCAGTACAGTATAGTACAGTCAGTACAGTCATTACAGTATAGTACAGTCATCACAGTATAGAACAGTCAGTATAGTACAGTCAGTATAGTACAGTCAGTACTGTATAGTACAGTCAGTACAGTCAGTACAGTCAGTACAGCATAGTACAGTATAGTACAGTCAGTACAGTCAGTACAGTACAGTCAGTATAGTACAGCCAGTACAGTCAGTACATTATAGTACAGTCAGTACAGTCAGTACAGTCAGTACAGTATAGTACAGTCAGTACAGTCAGTACAGTCAGTACAGTATAGTACAGTCAGTACAGCATAGTACAGTATAGTACAGTCAGTACAGTCAGTACAGTATAGTACAGTCATCACAGTATAGTACAGTCAGTATAGTACAGTCAGCATAGTACAGTCAGTGCAGTATAGTACAGTCAGTATAGTACAGTCAGTATAGTACAGTCAGTACTGTATAGTACAGTCAGTACAGTCAGTACAGTCAGTATAGTACAGTCAGTACAGTCAGTACAGTCAGTACAGTACAGTACAGTCAGTACAGTCAGTACAGGACAGTATAGTACAGTCAGTGCAGTACAGTCAGTATAGTACAGCCAGTACAGTCAGTACATTATAGTACAGTCAGTACAGTCAGTACAGTCAGTACAGTATAGTACAGTCAGTACAGTCAGTACAGTCAGTACAGTATAGTACAGTCAGTACAGTATAGTACAGTATAGTACAGTCAGTACAGTCAGTACAGTATAGTACAGTCATCACAGTATAGTACAGTCAGTATAGTACAGTCAGCATAGTACAGTCAGTGCAGTATAGTACAGTCAGTATAGTACAGGCAGTACAGTATAGTACAGTCAGTACAGTATAGTACAGTCAGTATAGTACAGTCAGTACAGTATAGTACAGTCAGTGCAGTACAGTCAGTATAGTACAGTCAGTACAGTCAGTACATTATAGTACAGTCAGTACAGTCAGTACAGTCAGTACAGTCAGTACAGTATAGTACAGTCAGTACAGTCAGTACAGTCAGTATAGTACAGTCAGTACAGTCAGTACAGTATAGTACAGTCAGAACAGTCAGTACAGTCAGTACAGTCAGTACAGTCAGTACAGTATAGTACAGTCAGTATAGTCAGTACAGTCAGTACAGTCAGTATAGTATAGTACAGTCAGTACAGTCAGTACAGTATAGTACAGTCAGTACAGGACAGTATAGTACAGACAGTACAGTCATTACAGTATAGTACAGTCAGTACAGTATAGTACCGTCAGTACAGTCAGTATAGTATAGTACAGTATAGTACAGTCAGTATAGTAAAGTCAGTATAGTACAGTCAGTATAGTATAGTACAGTCAGTACAGTATAGTACAGTCAGTACGGTCAGTAGAGCCAGTACAGTATAATACAGTACAGTATAGTACAGTCAGTACAGTATAGTAAAGTCAGTACAGTATATTACAGTCAGTACAGTCAGTACAGTCAGTATAGTATAGTACAATATAGTACAGTCAGTATAGTACAGTCAGTACAGTATAGTACAGTCAGTACAGTCAGTATTGTACAGCCAGTATAGTACAGTCAGTACAGCCAGTATAGTACAGTCAGTATAGTGCAGTCAGTACAGTATAGTACAGTATAGTACAGTCAGTACAGCCAGTATAGTACAGTCAGTATAGTACAGTCAGTATAGTACTGTCAGTACAGTCAGTATAGTACAGTCAGTACAGCCAGTACAGTATAGTACAGTCAGTACAGTATAGTACAGTCAGTACAGTACAGTATAGTCAGTACAGCCAGTACAGTATAGTACTTTACAGCTAGTAAACATGCTTTCCTCACCATCTTAAATAAGCATGCCACATTCAAAAATGTAGAACCAGGAATAGATATAGCCCTTGGTTCTCTCCAGACCTGACTGCCCTTGACCAACACAAAAACATCCTGTGGGGTATTGCATTATCATCGAATAGCCCCTGTGATATGCAACTTTTCAGGGAAGTTAGGAACCAATTTACACAGGCAGTTATGAAAGCAAAGGCTAGCTTTTCAAGCAGAAATTTGCTTCCTGTAGCACTAATTCCAAAAAGTTCTGGGACACTAAAGTCCATGGAGAATAAGAGCACCTCCTCCCAGCTGCCCACTGCACTGGGACTAGGAAACACTGTTACCACAGATAAATCTACGATAATTGAGAATTTCAATAAGCATTTTTCTACGGTTGGCCATGCTTTCCACCTGGCTACCCTTACCCCGGCCAACAGCCCTGCATCCCCACAGCAACTTACCCAAACCTCCCCCATTTCTCCTTCACCCAAATCCAGATAGCCGATGTTCTTAAAGAGCTGCAAAATATGAACCACTACAAGTCAGCTGGGCTAGACAATCTGGACCCTCTCTTTCTAAAATTACCTGCCAAAATTGTTGCAACCCCTATTTATTAGCCTGTTCAACGTCTCTTTCACATCGTCTGAGATCCCCAAAGATTGGAAAGCTGCCACAGTCATCCCTCTCTTCAAAGGGGGAGACACTCTAGACCCAAACTGCTACAGACATCTATCCTACCCTGCCTTTCTAAGGTCTTCGAAAGCCAAGTTAACAAACAGATCACCGACCATTTTGAATCCCACCGTACCTTCGCCGCTATGCAATCTGGTTTCCGAGCTGGTCATGGGTGCACTTCAGCCACGCTCAAGGTCCTAAACTATATCATAACTGTCATCGATAAGAGACATTCCTATGCAGTACTGTGCAGCTGTATTCATTGACCTGGCCAAGGCTTTCGACTCTGTCAATCACCGCATTCTTATTGGCAGACTCAACAGCCTTGGTATCTCAAATGACTGCCTCGCCTGGTTCACCGACTACTTCTCTGATAGAGTTCAGTGTGAAATCGCAGGGCCTGTTGTCCGGACCTCTGGCAGTCTGTATGGGGGTGCCACAGGGTTCAATCCTCGGGCCAACTATTTTCTCTGTATACATCAATGATGTCGCTATTGCTGCTGGTGAATCTCTGATCCACCTCTACGCAGACGACACTATTCTGTATACATCTGGCCCTTGGACACTGTGGACACCTTTGGACACTGTGTTAACTAACCTCCAGACGAGCTTCAATGCCATACAACTCTCCTTCCGTGGCCGCAAACTGCTCTTAAATGCAAGTAACACATGACTCCAGTTCTCCAGTTCTCTGCTGCCAATGACTGGAACGAACTGCAAAAATCACTGAAGCTAGAGACCCATATCTCCATCACTAACTTTAAGCACCAGCTGTCAGAGCAGCTCACAGATCTCTGCACCTGTACATAGCCCATCTGTAAACAGCCCATCTATCTACCTACCTCATCCCCATACTGTATTTATTTCTTTATTCTGCTCCTTTGCACCCCAGTATCTCTACTTGCACATTCATCTTCTGCACATCTATCACTCCACTGTTTAATTGCTAAATTATAATTATTTTGCCACTATGGCCTATTTATTGCCTTACCTCCCTTATCTTACCTCATTTGCACACACTGTAAACAGACTTTTCTATTGTGTTATTGACTATACGTTTGTTTATGTGTATCTCTGTGTTGTTTGTGTCTCACTGCTTTGCTTTATCTTGGTCAGGTCACAGTTGTAAATGAGAACTTGTTCTCAACTGGTTAAATAAAGGAGAAATAAAATAGTACATCCATTACAGATGAAACCAAAACAACATAATAATGGTACAGATGTTTTATATCCTAATCCAAGAATCGAGGCTAAGAGAGTATTACCACCCTCTTCCTCAACACACGCCAACATACCACACACACACACAAACACCAAAATACCACACACACACCACACACACACACCAACATACCACACACACACACACACACACACACACACACACACACACACACACACACACACACACACACACACACACACACACACACACACACCAACATACCACACACACACATACACCAACATACCACACACACACACACACGCACACACACACACACACACACACACACCACACACACGCACACACCAACACACACCACACACGCACACACACACCGCACTCACATACATACATACACACACACACTCACACACACACACCAACACAAGCACACACACACACACCACACATACATACACACACACCGCACTCACGCACATCTTGTGCGTTGTGTACCATCCTTTGGGCTTCACACACTGACAGCTGTCTATTCTGAGCGAATAGAGATTAGATTGATCTGTAGTGCACACACGCACCACACACACGCCCACACACACCACATGCACACACACACACCACACACGCGCGCACACACACACACACACCGCATGCACACACACACACCACACACGCGCACATACACACACCGTATGCACACACACACACCGCACACACGCACACACTCACACACCGCATGCACACACTCAACCTCTGCATCAGATATCCCCAGAAGCTTCTCATCAGTGTTTCCTTCCACAGTATGTCACACTCTAAGTCTTTCCTTCCTTCACTGTCTCAGTCTCTCCTTCCTTCACTGTCTCTCCTTCCTTCCTTCACTGTCTCTCCTTCCTTCCTTCACTGTCTCTGTCTCTCCTTCCTTCACTGTCTCGGTCTCTCCTTCCTTCACTGTCTCTCCTTCCTTCCTTCACTGTCTCTCCTACTCTACTCCACTCCACTACACAATCAATACTCTTCCATTGTAGCTGATGAGTGGCTGGCCTCCTGCTGGTCCCAGAGAACACTAAAACCGATTCTCACCAGGCTCTAGTTTAATGGAAACATGGGAGATCAATAAAGGTTATATGTAGTTTCAGTCGTCCTCATCAGACACTGTGCAGCACAGGGCTATACCAGAGGACATATTGAGAAAACCCATTTACAGCCCACACTGTTCAAATGAAATACAACACCAAACTAGTGGCGACTGAGCTGCCACACATGATGTTTTGAAACATTACTTAATCAAGCGTTGTACAGGGACTGGGAGTACTACCGAGTACTACCGAGTACTGCCGAGTACTACCGAGTACTACCGGATACTACCGAGTACTACCGAGAGTACTACCGAGTACTACCGGGTACTACCGCGTACTACCGAGTACTACCGAAAAAGATTGAGAGTTGGTGGTGTTTCCTCTCCATAGCCTCTAAACACTGAGGGTGTTTCCTCCATAGCCTCTAAACACTGAGGGTGTTTCCTCTATAGCCTCTAAACACTGAGAGTGTTTCCTCTATAGCCTCTAAACACTGAGGGTGTTTCCTCTCTCTATAGCCTCTAAACACGGAGGGTGTTTCCTCATTTTCTATAGCCTCTAAACACTGAGGGTGTTTAACATCCTGTCTAGTGGAGAATTAGATCCCTCCTTCTGGAGTATATAGTTTAACGTAGTTTCTGATCATTTCACAGTTTAACCCATTTTGTCCGGCATTGCTGATCACTTTGCTTAGACCACCAGGCGTGACTAGAGGTTTTACAGTAAGCACTGCAGGATACTGTATTTGCCTCTACAATTAAATATTGGAAATATGGGAATGGGTCGTCTCATCATTACACCTCATTCTGCCTGCTGGTTCTGATATCCGTTCATCACGCTGGTTCTGATATCCATTCATCTGGCTGGTTCTGATATCCATTCATCTGGCTGGTTCTGATATCCATTCATCTGGCTGGTTCTGATATCCATTCATCTGGCTGGTTCTGATATCCATTCATCTGGCTGGTTCTGATATCCATTCATCTGGCTGGTTCTGATATCCATTCATCTGGCTGGTTCTGATATCCATTCATCTGGCTGGTTCTGATATCCATTCATCATGCTGGTTCTGATATCCCTCACAAGCTGCTTAATACTTATATAGATTAAACGTTTATTTCTTCAAACATGCAACATTGTGTAACATAATCATTACTTAAAAATAAAAAAAACATTGAATTACCCACAATCCTTTGAAAACAGAGCCTCTTGGCAAGATAGGAAATGCAAGGAGATTAAAACTAGACTTCCAATGTGTTCAATCCCTTAATTATCTCTGTCTTTGGGTTGTCCTCATAAAATATACTTACATTTTGAGCAGAAAAATTAAGTTGTATATATTCTGATTGTTGGTGTGCTTTTATTTAGAATTCAAGGCACACTTAACCAGCATGGCTACCACAGCATTCTGCAGCGATACGCCATCCCATCTGGTTTGCACTTAGTGGGACTATAATTTGTTTTTCAACAGGACAATGACCCAACACACCTCCAGCCTGTGTAAGGGCTATTTGACCAAGAAGGAGAGTGATGGAGTTCTGCATCAGATGACCTGGCCTCCACAATCACCCGACCTCAACCCAGTTGAGATGGATTTGGATTAGTTGGACCGCAGAGTGAAAGAAAAGCAGCCAACAAGTGCTCAGCATATGTGGGAACTCCTTCAAGACTGTTGGAAAAGCATTCCTCATGAAGCTGGTTGAGAGTGCTCAAAGCTTTCATCAAGGCAAACGGTGGCTACTTTGAAGAATCTAAAATCTAAAATATATTTTGATATGTTTAACTTCTTCGATATAGGGGGTGCTCTTTTAATTTTTGGATAAAAAAACGTTCCCGTTTTAAACAAGATATTTTGTCACGAAAAGATGCTCGACTATGCATATAATTGACAGCTTTGGAAAGAAAACACTCTGACGCTTCCAAAACTGCAAAGATATTGTCTGTGAGTGCCACAGAACTAATGCTACAGGCGAAACCAAGATTACATTTCATACAGGAAGTGCCCCAGATTTTGAATGCGCTGTGTTCCAATGTCTCCTTATATGGCTGTGAATTTTTCCATTTGGTTCAGAGGAGAAATCAAACTGCCACGAATGATTTATCATCGAATAGATATGTGAAAAACACCTTGAGGATTGATTCTAAACAACGTTTGCCATGTTTCTGTCGATATTATGGAGTTAATTTGGAAAAAAGTTTGGCGTTGTAATGACTGAATTTTCAGGTTTTTTTCTTAGCCAAACGTGATGAACAAAATGGAGCGATTTCTCCTACACAAATAATCTTTTTGGAAAAACTGAACATTTGCTATCTAACTGAGAGTCTCCTCATTGAAAACATCCAAAGTTCTTCAAAGGTAAATGATTTTATTTGAATGCTTTTCTTGTTTTTGTGAAAATGTTGCCTGCTGAATGCTAGGCTTAATGCTATGCTAGCTATCAATACTCTTACACAAATGCTTGTGTAGCTATGGTTGAAAAGCATATTTTGAAAATCTGAGATGACAGTGTTGTTAACAAAAGGCTAAGCTTGTGAGACAATATATTTATTTCATTTCATTTGCGATTTTCATGAATAGTTAACGTTGCGTTATGCTAATGAGCTTGAGGCTATGATTACGCTCCCGGATACGGGATTGCTCGACGCTAGAGGTTAACACTTTTTTGGTTACTACATGATTCCATATGTGTTATTTAATACTCTTGATGTTTTCACTATTATTCTACAATGTAGAAAATAATAAAAATTAAAAGAAAACCCTTGAATGAGTAGATGTGTCCCAACCTTTGACTGGTACTGTAAATATTTCCTGAGTTTCTTTTATATCTCCTAGATTTAGGACAGACTCTTCAAAACCTTGTTTCTTATGATTTATGTTTTGACTGTCCCTTTGCCATGTGTTATTCAATGCTTTTCTATGGGCTTTAGAAGTGAAGTCCAAAATCAATATTTTATCAAATAATATTTTTCTATATTTGTTTTTACCTAAAAGGGTCCTAAGATTCTACATCAAATAGCTATATGATCCATAGTATAACCATCTTAAAACAATTCCAAATGCCTTAGACTCTAAAGAATTAAAAGAGAAACATATTCATGAAAACATTTCACAGCAAGAGAGGAGTTGACACATTTAGCCAATAAACCCTTTTTTCCCCATAACGTTTTTGAGTGAATTAAGAAGGAATCTCTGATTTAACTTCTAACGATCTAAAAAGCTAAATTCAGTTTTCCATCAAAATAAGAATTATTGCGAGCTAATGTGACTAATATGTCACAAGAGAAAAGACCATTTGCCCTTATGAAAATGTAAAAAGGAATGTTAGACTATTTTCTGGTAATTGTGCTGTTAATATATATAATCTAACAATTTTTTCAGAATGGCACCAATTCCCCGATATCAGGGTACTCATGTCAACATGTTTGCTTTCAGAGCATATTTGATCCCAAATTATAAGACTGATGTTAAGACTACTGACTGTTTATAAAGGGCCTATTTGCGAGATTGACTTGTCATTTTAACAGACATAGGCTAGGTCTACTGACTAAAATCAGGGTTTTTGATTGTAATTCAACTTGCCATGGTTTAGTTAGCTAGATGCAGGTAGCCTATAGCACCTGATAACCTAATCTGACTGTTTGTTACCTTCAGTCTAATGCAGTTGTTCCACAGGGGTACGCCCAATGCCGTCGGGGTACGCGCAATGCCGTCGGGGTACGCCCAATGCCGTCGGGGTACGCGCAATGCCGTCGGGGTACGCGCAATGCCGTCGGGGTACGCGCAATGCCGTCGGGGCCATACATTTAGGTCAGGTTTTTTTCTCACCTGAGTAGCCTCGTTTAACCGCCAAAATTAAAATGTAACCATCTAGAGTTCAGCCAAATAACAACACAATGTCAAATACAGCTAAGTCAAATAATTAACATCCAATCACATTAACCGTCTATCTCTAATCTTACCTAATTTGCACACATTGTATATAGATTTTTCTACTGTATTATTGACTGTATGTGTCACGCCCTGACCATAGTTTATTTTGTATTTTCTATGTTTTGGTTGGTCAGGGTGTGATCTGAGTGGGCATTCTATGTTACATGTCTAGTTTGTCCAGTTCTATGTTCGGCCTGATATGGTTCTCAATCAGAGGCAGGTGTTCGTCATTGTCTCTGATTGGGAACCATATTTAGGTAGCCTGGGTTTCACTGTGTGTTTGTGGGTGATTGTTCCTGTCTATGTGTTTTTCACCAGATAGGCTGTTAGGGTTTCGTTACGTTTTGTTTTTGTAGTATTGTATTGGAGATTCGTGTTTCGTATCATTAATAAACATGGATCGTAAACCACACGCTGCATTTTGGTCCGACTCTCCTTCGTATGAAGACGAAACTCGTTACAGTATGTTTGTTTTACTCCATGTGTAACTCTGTGTTGTTGTTTATTTCGCACTGCTTTGCTTTATCTTGGCCAGGTCGCAGTTGTTAATGAGACCTTGATCTCAACTGACCTACCTGGTTAAGTTAAGTAAAGGTGAAAATAAAAACTCTCTCGCTGGAATTCACATTCCGTATGTAGCCAAACGTAGCTGCTGCTGATGTTGGTATCTGTACTGATGGAGAAAAAGCCATGACAGGGAGACATAACGCGTAACGCGTGTACAAGCAGTTGCTCCTGACGCCACTTGGGTACACTGCAGCATCATTATTATTATATATTTATCATTATATTATTATTATATTTATCACTATTATATTATTATTATATTTATCACTATTATATTATTATTATATTTATCACTATTATATTATTATTATATTTATCACTATTATATTATTATTATATGTATCATTATTATATTATTATTATATATTTATCATTATATTATTATTATATTTATCACTATTATATTATTATTATATTATTATATTATTATTATTATTATTATATATTTAGCATTATATTATTATTATATTTATCACTATTATATTATTATTATATTTATCACTATTATATTATTATTATATTATTATATTATTATTATTATTATATATTTATCAATATATTATTATTATATTATTATATTATTATTATTAATATTATATATTTATCATTATATTATTATTATATTATTATATTATTATTATATTATTATTATTATATTATTATTATATCATTATTATATTATTATTATATTATTATTATATTATTATATTTATCACTATTATTATATTATTATGTTTATTACTATTATATTATTATTATATTTATCACTATTATATTATTATTATATTATTATTATATTATTATTATATTATTATTATATTTATCACTATTATATTATTATTATATTTATCACTATTATTATATTTATCACTATTATATTATTATTATATTTATCACTATTATTATATTTATCATTATTAGATTATTATTATATCACTATTATATTATTATTATATTTATCATTATTATATTATTATTATATTTATCACTATTATATTATTATTATATTATTATATTTATCATTATTATTTGTGCTCTAGTCCTTTAGAAGCTCTTTGTCACTTCCCACGAGCCGGTTTGTGACAGAAACTCACATTCATTCTTACATTTATTAAACATATCGTATAGTGTGTGTGGCAGGCTTACAGTGATGGCAAAACATTATTTGAGAGTGCGCTGCCCCTGGTGTTAGAGGGGGTACAGCTGGAGGTTGAATGTTTGAAGGGGTACGGGACTATAAAACGTGTGTGAACCACTGCTCTAATGCATTCTAACAACAGCTGGAGCCTAATCTGACTGACTGTTATCTGACATTCAATGCAATGTATTCTTGGACTAGGTATCCACTTTACCCTTTCTAATAGCTGATCGGCAGTTGTGATAGGACTGTGACCATGATCACAATTGATAACTTCCAATTTAATTCATTAAAAATGTCCATTAATAATTCATTTATAACAAGGCTACAACGACAAAAATAAAACTGAAGTTATAGGCTATTTATTAAATCAGTTTGTCAGCTCCAGGTAGCCTACGCAAGTGGCACAAATTGTCTGCAATGACTCCAGTGATATCGTCATTTCAACATATTTATTGTATAAAATGGTAGGCTACAGTAGCCTACATAGGCATGGAAATTGAACAGGCTAATTGATGGCCAACAGATGTTTCATTCTCCAGATTTAATGTCAGTTTCATTGTGAACTTTTCCCCATAACAGAAGCAGGAGAGGGAGTTCCACAACTTCCATTTGGAATGTCCACTCGAGGCCCGATAACTGAGCATGCGTAAAACCCCTCGCTTGATATTGTTTTCTAGAAGCAACGCTGATATTAGATGGAGTTTAAACCCCTTCCGAACAAATTTATCTAATGCGCCTAAATTTGTTTTCCGGTGCTTTGCCACCGTTATTTATTGATCAGCTCTTTTTACTTAATCTTTATTTAACTAGGCAAGCCAGTTAAGAACAAATTCTTATTTACAATAACGGACAACGCTGGGCCAATTGTCGCCGCACTATGGGTCTCCCAATCACGGCCGGTTGTGATACAGCCTGGAATTGAACCAGGGTTTGTAATGACGCCTCTAGCACTGAGATGCAGTGCCTTAGGCCCGTGTCTTGATGGCTTGGGAGCTTCCCTGAAGGAATATTGTATTTCGGTTTGCAGCGTTTCACAGCGGTGTTGCTGAGGAGACGCTGATGGAAACAAGACCCAGGACTGGACTGAAGAGATCTAAATATGGAGATAGCGTAAGTTCAGTGATGGAGAAACGAAGCTTTCTGAAGCATTGAGCATTTATAGCCAATTGTGTCGAAAATGGGTTGATTTACTCGAGGCGTTGGTCAACACGGTGTACAGTAGCGACACCTGCTGGTCAAAACCATTTAAACAGACAAACTATAGATGACGTGGAACACGCCGTAACGCGTGCGCAGTGTAGCCTTTTTCTCTTCCACGGAAGCCAATACTAAACCAATCAGGTTTTTATATTTTATAATAATGTAGAATAGGCTGTATACATACAAGAAGTACACAAATAGACAATGAAACATATGCTAGGGGGGTACAACAAATTACAGACTATACAAAGACCTTAAAAGAAACAACCATATTGATTGTTTTAACAGCTTTCTTGATTAGAAGAATGTAGAATGGTCTTAATGTACTGCTGGAATTCTTTATAGAAAACACGGAAGAGTGGTTTTATATTAGTGAATTTACATGTCTGAATATGAAATTTTGCCATTAGCACAATTAGATTTATGAGGTAAAATTGTTTTTCTTTATCTTTATGGATATGAAATTCTGAATAAGGAAACCGAGCAGCACATTCTCCTATAACAAAACAAAAGTCATCAAGAATATGAATAATTAGAAAACTGTGAATATCTTTCCATAATTGTTTTACATGTAGACAATGCCAAAATAGATGTGAAACTGTTTCTGGCTGCTCAACACAAAAAGAACTATCAATGTTAATGTCTTTTTGAGTTTCTTCAGGTAATGATTCGCAGGGTAATACTCATGGATCATTCAGAAAGAGACCTCTTCGACCTTGTTAACAAGCAAGTATTTGTGTGGTAATAACCAGACTTTTTTCCAACAGATATTAGTGACCAATGTATTCCAGTAACTTGTGACATAAGGAATGGATACAATCTCCCTTTGAAATAAAGCAGGTATAGTTGTTCTGAGGGAACAAGGAGAAACATATTTTCCCTATTGGAGAGTCACCTGGATTAAGGAGGGAAGGTCAACAAGGGGACGTCTGGCTACACCTCTAAATAACATGAGAGTTCCAGATGGAATAGCATCAGAGACTATGGAGAACTCTCTAGGAGGGAAGGTCAACAAGGGGACGTCTGGCTACACCTCTAAATAACATGAGAGTTCCAGACGGAACAGCATCAGAGACTATGGAGAACTCTCTAGGAGGGTAGGTCAACAAGGGGACGTCTGGCTACACCTCTAAATAACATGAGAGTTCCAGATGGAATAGCATCAGAGACTATGGAGAACTCTCTAGGAGGGTAGGTCAACAAGGGGACGTCTGGCTACACCTCTAAATAACATGAGAGTTCCAGATGGAATAGCATCAGAGACTATGGAGAACTCTCTAGGAGGGTAGGTCAACAAGGTGAGGTCTGGCTACACCTCTAAATAACATGAGAGTTCCAGACGGAACAGCATCAGAGACTATGGAGAACTCTCTAGGAGGGTAGGTCAACAAGGGGACGTCTGGCTACACCTCTAAATAACATGAGAGTTCCAGATGGAATAGCATCAGAGACTATGGAGAACTCTCTAGGAGGGTAGGTCAACAAGGTGAGGTCTGGCTACACCTCTAAATAACATGAGAGTTCCAGACGGAACAGCATCAAAGACTATGGAGAAGTCTCTAGGAGGGTAGGTCAACAAGGGGACGTCTGGCTACACCTCTAAATAACATGAGAGTTCCAGATGGAATAGCATCAGAGACTATGGAGAACTCTCTAGGAGGGTAGGTCAACAAGGGGACGTCTGGCTACACCTCTAAATAACATGAGAGTTCCAGACGGAACAGCATCAAAGACTATGGAGAACCCTCTAGGTGTTACAGGGATATTGTGATGAGATTTTTTTTTTTAAGTCCTCATAATTGAGTAACAATCCTTCTGCATTCAAAAGTTGACTCACCAGCAGGATATGATTATTGAACCAATTCTTTAAAAATAAAGACTTGTTTCTATACAAAATGTCCTTATTGTTAAAAAATGAAATACTTAAGCGGAAAAAACATGTTTATATATTAACGACCACGCTATGAATACTTGTCTATGAAACGCAGATCATTTTGCAGGAATCTTATCGATGTTATAGTTACTATAGTTACAAAGTGACGTAAAATTGAAGCCACCAAAACAGGAGAAGATATAATGAGGGATGAAAATCTAAAATTGAAGTTGGATTCTTTAAGAAATGTTTAGCCCAATTTATCTTAAAAGTATTATTCAAAGTAGGAACATCTAAAAAAAAATGAGCAAAACATACGTATGTAGGGGACTGGGCTGTATGCAGGGACTGGGCTGTATGTAGGGGACTGGGCTGTATGTAGGGGACTGGGCTGTATGTAGGGACTGGGCTGTATGTAGGGACTGGGCTGCATGTAGGGACTGGGCTGTATGTAGGGACTGGGCTGCATGTAGGGACTGGGCTGTATGTAGGGGACTGGGCTGTATGTAGGGGACTGGGCTGTATGTAGGGACTGGGCTGTATGTAGGGACTGGGCTGTATGTGGGGATTGGGCTGTATGTAGGGGACTGGGCTGTATGTAGGGGATGCATGTAGGGACTGGGCTGTATGTAGGGGACTGGGCTGTATGTAGGGGCTGCATGTAGTGACTGGGCTGTATGTAGAGACTGGGCTGAATGTAGGGACTGGGCTGTATGTAGGGACTGGGCTGTATGTAGGGGACTGGGATGTATGCAGGGGACTGGGCTGTATGTAGGGGACTGGGCTGTATGTAGGGGCTGCATGTAGGGACTGGGCTGTATGTAGGGACTGGGGTGTATGTCGAGACTGGGCTGTATGTAGGGACTGGGCTGCATGTAGGGACTGGGCTGCATGTAGGGACTGGGCTGTATGCAGGGACTGGGCTGCATGCAGGGACTGGGCTGTATGTAGGGACTGGTATGTAGAGACTGGGCTGTATGTAGGGACTGGGCTGTATGTAGTGACTGGGCTGTATGTAGGGACTGGGCTGTATGTAGGGGACTGGGATGTATGTAGGGGACTGGGCTGTATGTAGGGGACTGTGCTGTATGTAGGGGCTGCATGTAGGGACTGGGCTGTATGTAGGGACTGGGGTGTATGTAGGGACTGGGCTGTATTTAGGGACTGGGCTGTATGTAGGGACTGGGCTGTATGTAGGGACTGGGCCGCATGTAGGGACTGGGCTGTATGTAGGGACTGGGCTGTATGTAGGGGACTGGGATGTATGTAGGGGACTGGGATGTATGTAGGGGACTGGGCTGTATGTAGGGGACTGGGCTGTATGTAGGGGCTGCATGTAGGGACTGGGCTGTATGTAGGGACTGGGGTGTATGTAGGGACTGGGCTGTATGTAGGGACTGGGCTGTATGTAGGGACTGGGCTGTATGTAGGGACTGGGCCGCATGTAGGGGACTGGGATGTATGTAGGGGACTGGGCTGTATGTAGGGGACTGGCTGTATGTAGGGGCTGCATGTAGGGACTGGGCTGTATGTAGGGACTGAGGTGTATGTAGGGACTGGGCTGTATGTACGGACTGGGCTGTATGTAGGGACTGGGCTGTATGTAGGGACTGGGCTGTATATAGGGACTGGGCTGTATGTAGGGGACTGGGATGTATGTAGGGGACTGGGCTGTATGTAGGGGACTGGGCTGTATGTAGGGGCTGCATGTAGGGACTGGGCTGTATGTAGAGACTGGGCTGTATGTAGGGACTGGGCTGTATGTAGGGACTGGGCTGGGCTGTATGTAGGTAGGGACTGGGCTGTATGTAGGGACTGGGCTGTATGTAGGGACTGGGCTGTATGTAGGGGACTGGGATGTATGTAGGGGACTGGGCTGTATGTAGGGGACTGGGCTGTATGTAGGGGCTGCGTGTAGGGACTGGGCTGTATGTAGGTACTGGGCTGCGTGTAGGGACTGGGCTGCATGTAAGGGACTGGGCTGCGTTTAGGGACTGGGCTTCGTTTAGGGACTGGGCTGCGTTTAGGGACTGGGCTGCGTGTAGGGACTGGGCTGCATGTAGGGACTGGGCTGTAGGGGACTGGGCTGTGTGTAGGGACTGGGCTGCATGTAGGGACTGAGCTGTATGTAGGGGACTGTGCTGTTTGTAGGGGACTGGGCTGTGTGTAGGGGACTGGGCTGTGTGTAGGGGACTGGGCTGTATGTAGGGGACTGGCTGTATGTAGGGGCTGCATGTAGGGACTGGGCTGTATGTAGGGACTGAGGTGTATGTAGGGACTGGGCTGTATGTAGGGACTGTGCTGTTTGTAGGGGACTGGGCTGTGTGTAGGGGACTGGGCTGTGTGTAGGGGACTGGGCTGTGTGTAGGGACTGGGCTGTGTGTAGGGACTGTGCTGCGTTTAGGGACTGGGCTGTATGTAGGGACTGGGCTGCGTGTAGGGGACTGGGCTGCGTGTAGGGACTGGGCTGCGTTAAGGGATTGGGCTGCGTGTAGGTACTGGGCTGCGTGTAGGGACTGGGCTGCGTGTAGGGACTGGGCTGCGTGTAGGGGACTGGGATGTATGTAGGGGACTGGGCTGTATGTAGGGGACTGTGCTGTATGTAGGGGCTGCATGTAGGGACTGGGCTGTATGTAGGGACTGGGCTGTATGTAGGGGACTGTGCTGTATGTAGGGGCTGGGCTGTATGTAGGGACTGGGCTGTATGTAGGGACTGGGCCGCATGTAGGGACTGGGCTGTATGTAGGGACTGGGCTGTATGTAGGGGACTGGGATGTATGTAGGGGACTGGGATGTATGTAGGGGACTGGGCTGTATGTAGGGGCTGCATGTAGGGACTGGGCTGTATGTAGGGACTGGGGTGTATGTAGGGACTGGGCTGTATGTAGGGACTGGGCTGTATGTAGGGACTGGGCTGTATGTAGGGACTGGGCCGCATGTAGGGGACTGGGATGTATGTAGGGGACTGGGCTGTATGTAGGGGACTGGCTGTATGTAGGGGCTGCATGTAGGGACTGGGCTGTATGTAGGGACTGAGGTGTATGTAGGGACTGGGCTGTATGTAGGGACTGGGCTGTATGTAGGGACTGGGCTGTATGTAGGGACTGGGCTGTATATAGGGACTGGGCTGTATGTAGGGGACTGGGATGTATGTAGGGGACTGGGCTGTATGTAGGGGACTGGGCTGTATGTAGGGGCTGCATGTAGGGACTGGGCTGTATGTAGAGACTGGGCTGTATGTAGGGACTGGGCTGTATGTAGGGACTGGGCTGGGCTGTATGTAGGTAGGGACTGGGCTGTATGTAGGGACTGGGCTGTATGTAGGGACTGGGCTGTATGTAGGGGACTGGGATGTATGTAGGGGACTGGGCTGTATGTAGGGGACTGGGCTGTATGTAGGGGCTGCGTGTAGGGACTGGGCTGTATGTAGGGGACTGGGATGTATGTAGGGGACTGGGCTGTATGTAGGGGACTGGGCTGTATGTAGGGGCTGCGTGTAGGGACTGGGCTGTATGTAGGTACTGGGCTGCGTGTAGGGACTGGGCTGCATGTAAGGGACTGGGCTGCGTTTAGGGACTGGGCTTCGTTTAGGGACTGGGCTGCGTTTAGGGACTGGGCTGCGTGTAGGGACTGGGCTGCATGTAGGGACTGGGCTGTAGGGGACTGGGCTGTGTGTAGGGACTGGGCTGCATGTAGGGACTGAGCTGTATGTAGGGGACTGTGCTGTTTGTAGGGGACTGGGCTGTGTGTAGGGGACTGGGCTGTGTGTAGGGGACTGGGCTGTGTGTAGGGACTGGGCTGTGTGTAGGGACTGTGCTGCGTTTAGGGACTGGGCTGTATGTAGGGACTGGGCTGCGTGTAGGGGACTGGGCTGCGTGTAGGGACTGGGCTGCGTTAAGGGATTGGGCTGCGTGTAGGTACTGGGCTGCGTGTAGGGACTGGGCTGCGTGTAGGGACTGGGCTGCGTGTAGGGGACTGGGCTGTATGTAGGGATTGGGCTGCATGTAGGGACTGGGCTGTATGTAGGGACTGGGCTGTATGTAGGGGACTGGGCTGTATGTAGGGACTGGGCTGTATGTAGGGGACTGGGCTGTGTGTAGGGACTGGGCTGTGTGTAGGGACTGGGCTGTATGTAGGGACTGGGCTGCATGTAGGGACTGGGCTGCATGTAGGGACTGGGCTATATGTAGGGGACTGGGCTGTATGTAGGGACTGGGCTGTATGTAGGGACTGGGCTGTATGTAGGGGACTGGGCTGTATGTAGGGACTGTGCTGTATGTAGGGGCTGCATGTAGGGACTGTGCTATATGTTGGGACTGGGCTGCATGTAGGGACTGGGCTGTATGTAGGGACTGGGCTGTATGTATGGACTGGGCTGTATGTAGGGACTGGGCTGCATGTAGGGACTGGGCTGTATGTAGGGACTGGGCTGTATGTAGGGGCTGCATGTAGGGACTGTGCTATATGTTGGGACTGGGCTGCATGTAGGGACTGGGCTGTATGTAGGGACTGGGCTGTATGTAGGGACTGGGCTGTATGTAGTTACTGGGCTGCATGTAGGGACTGGGCTGCATGTAGGGACTGGGCTGCATGCAGGGACTGGGCTGTATATAGGGACTGGGCTGCATGCAGGGACTGGGCTGTATGTAGGGACTGGGCTGTATGTAGGGGACTGGGCTGTATGTAGGGACTGGGCTGTATGTAGGGACTGGGCTGTATGTAGGGGACTGGGCTGTATGGAGGGACTGGGCTGTATGTAGGGGACTGGGCTGTATGTAGGGGACTGGGCTGTATGTAGGGACTGGGCTGCATATAGGGACTGGGCTGTATGTAGGGAACTGGAGATACCTTCATCTTTAGAAAGCAATACTCAACCTTTCAAGGATAAATCCCTCTGCAACCAATGGTTTATCTTCTTTTAGTTTTTTTCAATAATAGTTATGAAATGTAATGAGCATCTTTCCTGTTGATCCTTAGACATGGTAATCCCAATGCATCGTACCTTTTCCTTGACTGGAAAATTGCATATAGAGGGTATCACACAGTCTTAACAGCAAACAATTCACACTTATTAACTCTTGATACTCCCCATCCCGGATCCGGGAGCGTAATCATCGACTGACGCTAATTAGCATAACGCAACAGACATAAATATTACTAGAAAATATTCCTTTTCATGAAATCACAAGTTAAATATATTGAGACACAGCTTAGCCTTTTGTTAATCACCCTGTCATCTCAGATTTTGAAAATATGCTTTACAGCCAAAGCTAGACAAGCATTTGTGTAAGTTTATCGATAGCCTAGCATAGCATTATGTCCAGCTAGCAGCAGGTAACTTGGTCACGAAAATCAGAAAAGCAATCAAATTCAATCGTTTACCTTTGATGAGCTTCGAATGTTTTCACTCACGAGACTGCCAGTTAGATACCCAATGTTCATTTTTTCCCAAAATATTATTTTTGTAGGCGAAATAGTTCTTCACGTTTGGCTGAGAAATCGACCGGAAATTACGGTCACGAAAATGCCGTAAAATATTCCAAATTAGCTCCATAATATCGACAGAAACATGGCAAACGTTGTTTATAATCAATCCTCAAGGTGTTTTTCAAATATTTATTCGATAATATATCCACCGGGACAATTGGTTTTTCAGTAGGACCGATTGGAAAAATGGCTACCTCTGTATTTTACGCAAGAATCATTCAGAGCATCAGGTGACCACTTACACAATGTAGCCGCTTACGGGTATTCTTCAACATAAATGCGTAAAACTACGTCACAATGCTGTAGACACCTTGGGGAATACGGAGAACAAGTAATCTGGTTGATAGCCCATTCACTGCCCAATAGGGACACATTGGAACGCAGAGCTTTCAAAACACGAGGCACTTCCGGATTGGATTTTTCTCAGGCTTTCGCCTGCAATATCAGTTCTGTTATACTCACAGACAATATTTTTACAGTTTTGGAAACTTTAGAGTGTTTTCTATCCTAAGCTGTTAATTATATGCATATTCTAGCATCTTATCCTAACAAAATATCCTGTTTACTTTGGGTACGTTATTTTTCCAAAAATGAAAATACTGCAACCTAGTCACAACAGGTTTAAGGTTTAGGCAAAGACCAGATGCTTTGGAAAATATAAATCAAATCAAATTTTATTTGTCACATACACATGGTTAGCAGATGTTAATGCGAGTGTAGCGAAGTGCTTGTGCTTCTAGTTCCGACAATGCAGTAATAACCAACAAGTAATCTAACTAACAATTCCAAAACTACTGTCTTGTACACAGTGTAAGGGGATAAAGAATATGTACATAAGGATATATGAATGAGTGATGGTACAGAGCAGCATAGGCAAGATACAGTAGATGGTATCGAGTACAGTATATACATATAAGATGAGTATGTAAACAAAGTGGCATAGTTTAAAGTGGCTAGTGATACATGTATTACATAAGGATACAGTCGATGATATAGAGTACAGTATATACGTATGCATATGAGATGAATAATGTAGGGTAAGTAACATTATATAAGGTAGCATTGTTTAAAGTGGCTAGTGATATATTTACATCATTTCCCATCAATTCCCATTATTAAAGTGGCTGGAGTTGAGTCAGTGTCAGTGTGTTGGCAGCAGCCACTCAGTGTTAGTGGTGGCTGTTTAACAGTCTGATGGCCTTATATTTATCACATCGACTGCTCTAGGAATCTGGTCAGTATCTTTAATAAAGAGGGTGGTGTCATCTGCTAGCTGACTGATGATAATATCTCTGTCAGCAACAGAGATCCCTTTTATATCGACCAATCAGGTGGTTGTTCAACAAAAAAACGAAGCTTCTGACGTCATTGAACACGTGCTTCAGATAAAGTGATACAACTGTCGGATTACTGCTTCCACTTGCAGTAGTTGATCCATCTGGAGAGACTACAGAAAGATAGGGAGGGTGTTGATCCATCTGGAGAGACTACAGAAAGAGAGATAGGGAGGGTGTTGATCCATCTGGAGAGACTACAGAAAGATAGGGAGGGTGTTGATCCATCTGGAGAGACTACAGAAAGATAGGGAGGGTGTTGATCCATCTGGAGAGACTACAGAAAGAGAGATAGGGAGGGTGTTGATCCATCTGGCGAGACTACAGAAAGATAGGGAGGGTGTTGATCCATCTGGAGAGACTACAGAAAGAGAGATAGGGAGGGTGTTGATCCATCTGGCGAGACTACAGAAAGATAGGGAGGGTGTTGATCCATCTGGAGAGACTACAGCAAGATAGGGAGGGTGTTGATCCATCTGATTTGTTTAAGAGATGTCTGGATACTGTGTATCAGGATGTTGTGTCCATTTACACAGATGGTTCAAAGGATCCAAGGACAGGATGTACTGGGGCAGCATTTGTAGTGCAGGAATGTTGGGTGGCAGTCAGGAAATGTATTACAGCTCATGTGTCACGCCCTGACCATAGTTTACTTTGTATTTTCTATGTTTTGATTGGTCAGGGTGTGATCTGAGTGGGCATTCTATGTTACATGTCTAGTTTGTCTAGTTCTATGTTCGGCCTGATATGGTTCTCAATCAGAGGCAGGTGTTCGTCATTGTCTCTGATTGGGAACCATATTTAGGTAGCCTGGGTTTCACTGTGTGTTTGTGGGTGATTGTTCCTGTCTATGTGTTTTTTCACCAGATAGGCTGTTTTAGGTTTTCGTTACGTTCATCACGTTCTTTATTTTGTAGTGTTTGCATTGATTCGTGTTTTACGTTTGTTCATTAAAATATGGATCGCACTCTACACGCTGCATTTTGGTCCGATCCTTGTTCTACCTCTTCATCAGAAGAGGAGATAGAAGAAAGCCGTTACAGAATCACCCACCACAAAAGGACCAAGCAGCGTGTCAACAGGCAGGAGCAGCGCGAGGAGACGCGCAATAAGGATTTCTGGACATGGGAGGAAATCCTCGATGGGAGAGGACCCTGGGCTAAACCAGGGGAGTGTAGCCGCCCAAAGGTGCAGCAGGAGAAGAGGCAACAGGAGCAGCCCAAAGAGGAGGTATGGACATGGGAGGACGAATTAGAAGGAAGAGGACCCTGGGCTCAGCCAGGAGAATATCGCCGCCCCAAAGAAGAACTGGAGGCGGCGAAAGCTGAGAGGCGCAGATATGAGGAGGCAGCACGACGTAGCGGATGGAAGCCTGAGAGGCAGCCCCAAAAATTTATTGGGGGGGGGGGCTAACAGGGAGTATGGCTACGCCAGGTAGGAGACCTGGGCAGACTCCCTGTGCTTACCGGGGGGCTAGAGAGACCGGACAGGCACCGTGTTATGCAGTGGTGCGCACGGTGTCTCCAGTGCGGGTGCATAGCCCGGTGCGGTATATTCCAGCTCCACGTGTCGGCCGGGCTAGATTGAGCGTCGAGCCTAATGCCATGAAGCCGGCTCTACGCAGCTGGTCCCCAGTGCGTCTCCTTGGGCCGGCTTACATGGCACCAGCCTTGCGCTCGGTGTCTCCGGTTCGCCTGCATAGCCCAGTGCGGGCTATTCCACCTCGCCGCACTGGCAGGGCGACCGTGAGCATTCAACCAGGTAAGGTTGGGCAGGCTCGGTGCTCAAGAGCTCCAGTGCGCCTGCACGGTCCGGTTTTTCCAGTACCACCTCCACACCCCAGCCCTCCGGTAGCAGCTCCCCGCACCAGGCTTCCTGTGCGTGTCCTCGGCCCAGTACCACCAGTGCCAGCACCACGCATCAGGCCTACAGTGCGCCTCGCCTGTCCAGCGCTGTCGGAGCCCTCCTCCTCTCCAGCGCTGTCGGAGTCTCCCGCCTGTTTAGCGCTATTAGAGCCTTCCTTCTCTACAGCGCTGCCGGAGTCTCCCGCCTGTTCAGAACTGCCAGTCTGCATAGAGCTGCCAGTTTGCAAGGAGCTGCCAGTTTGCAAGGAGCTGCCAGTCTGCATGGAGCTGCCAGTCTGCATAGAGCTGCCAGTCTGCATAGAGCTGCCAGTCTGCAAGGAGCTGCCAGTCTGCAAGGAGCTGCCAGTCTGCAAGGAGCTGCCAGTCTGCAAGGAGCTTCCAGTCTGCATGGAGCTGCCAGTCTGCAAGGAGCCGCCAGAGCTGCCTGTCTGCAGGATGCCGCCAAAGCTGCCAGTCTGCAAGGAGCCGCCAGAGCTGCCAGTCTGCAAGGAGCCGCCAGAGCTGCCAGTTAGCATGGAGCAGCCAGGGCCGCCAGTCAGCATGGAGCAGCCAGGGCCGCCAGTCAGCATGGAGCAGCCAGGGCCGCCAGTCAGCATGGAGCAGCCAGGGCCGCCAGTCAGCATGGAGCAGCCAGTCAGCATGGAGCAGCCAGTCAGCATGGAGCAGCCAGTCAGCATGGAGCAGCCAGAGCAGCCAGTCAGCATGGAGCAGCCAGAGCTGCCAGTCAGCATGGAGCAGCCAGTCAGCATGGAGCAGCCAGAGCTGCCAGTCAGCATGGAGCAGCCAGTCAGCATGGAGCAGACAGAGCTGCCAGTCGACCAGACTCTTCCAGATCTGCCAGTCGTCCAGACTCTTCCAGATCTGCCAGTCGTCCAGACTCTTCCAGATCTGCCAGTCGTCCAGACTCTTCCAGATCTGCCAGTCGTCCAGACTCTTCCAGATCTGCCAGTCGTCCAGACTCTTCCAGATCTGCCAGTCGACCAGATTCTCCCAGATCCGCCAGTCGACCAGATTCTCCCAGATCCGCCAGTCGACCAGATTCTCCCAGATCTGCTAGTCGACCAGGATCTGCTGAAACCGCCAGCCAGCCAGGTTCTGGTAGTTTCTACTACCTGCCTGGGCTTCCTCTCAGTGCTGAGCTTCTTCTCAGTGCTGAGCTTCCTCTCAGTGCTGAGCTACCTATCTGTCCCGAGTTACCTCTGTCCCGAGCTGTCCCTCTGTCCCATGTTATCATTGTGGTGGGTAACCTATTTAGGGACGTTTAGGAGGGGGATTAAAACTGTCATGGAGTGGGGTCCACGTCCAGCGCCAGAGCCGCCACCGCGGACAGATGCCCACCCAGACCCTCCCCTATAGGTTCAGGTTTTGCGGCCGGAGTCCGCACCTTGGGGGGGGGGTACTGTCACGCCCTGACCATAGTTTACTTTGTATTTTCTATGTTTTGATTGGTCAGGGTGTGATCTGAGTGGGCATTCTATGTTACATGTCTAGTTTGTCTAGTTCTATGTTCGGCCTGATATGGTTCTCAATCAGAGGCAGGTGTTCGTCATTGTCTCTGATTGGGAACCATATTTAGGTAGCCTGGGTTTCACTGTGTGTTTGTGGGTGATTGTTCCTGTCTATGTGTTTTTTCACCAGATAGGCTGTTTTAGGTTTTCGTTACGTTCATCACGTTCTTTATTTTGTAGTGTTTGCATTGATTCGTGTTTTACGTTTGTTCATTAAAATATGGATCGCACTCTACACGCTGCATTTTGGTCCGATCCTTGTTCTACCTCTTCATCAGAAGAGGAGATAGAAGAAAGCCGTTACATCATGTGCAGTGTTACGGAGTCTCCTGTCCTTTATATCACGTAGCAGACAAGACCTGCTGTATGAGGTGCTACAAACCCATGGCAGGAGTAAACAAATGGGTATACAGATCATGTTTACATGGGTCCCAGCTCATGTGGGAGTGGCAGGGAACGAGGCAGTTGATGTACTGGCTAAACAAGCACTAAGTAGTGGGGATGTTGATGTGGTAGTTTCAATGAGGAAGGCAGAGGCAAAAAGCTTGATATGGACAGTGAGGGTGCAGAGATGGCAGGAGCAGTGGATTAGAGATACTAAGGGCAGGCATTTATTTCAAGTACAGAGGAAAGTTGGGGAGGGGAGAACGGCAGGAAGGGACAGAAGAAAGGAGGCTATATTTACAAGATGAAGGGTGGGACACAGCCAGTTGATTAAGGCTGGGACACAGCCAGTTGATTAAGGGTGGGACACAGCCAGTTGATTAAGAGTGGGACACAGCCAGTTGATTAAGGCTGGGACACAGCCAGTTGATTAAGGGTGGGACACAGCCAGTTGATTAAGGGTGGGACACAGCCAGTTGATTAAGGCTGGGACACAGCCAGTTGATTAAGGGTGGGACACAGCCAGTTGATTAAGGCTGGGACACAGCCAGTTGATTAAGGCTGGGACACAGCCAGTTGATTAAGGGTGGGACACAGCCAGTTGATTAAGGCTGGGACACAGCCAGTTGATTAAGGCTGGGACACAGCCAGTAGAATAAGACATGTGAAATGAAAGCATCCAACAGGAAAATGTGAGTATTGCCAGAAAACAGAGACAGTGGAGCGTGTATTGATACAGTGTGGACATTATTGTAGAGAAAGAGAGAGGATGAGATCTAGTATGAGGGAGAAGGGGGATACAGGAAATTAGTTTAAAGAGTATATTGAGTAGAACGTCATTAGATATAGTCGCAAATATTGTATCTTTTTTAAGAGCAACGGGGCTGACAGGTAGGATTTAGTTTCTCCGTGTCTCTGGCCCACACTCCAGTACAGTAGGTGGCGGTAATGCACCATAATATTGGATGCGAACCGCCGATAAACCCCACCGAAGAAGACGGAATACTGCTTAGTGATTTCAACGCATACGTCGGAGCTCCGGTATCAAATGTAACATAACTATTTAAACATTTAGAATAGGTTTTACTTGACTTGGGAAGTTGTGAATTCCACACGTGACTGATTTTTTTTTGTCGAGGGAGAATGACAGCTACACAGATTTGTTTGATAAATATCTGCTCTTCAAATCTATTTCTGTAATTGTTTCTCAGCGGAACTGCAGCCCGGAGTTTCAGGATAAGACGGTGAACGTGCAGTGTTGATTTCGGACAACAACTTTCTGATCAAAACAGTCAGGTAAGTTTGTTACTACTAAACTTCAACGTTGGTCTGCGCTGTCCACTGTGAGTTCATGTCATTTCTAAGTTTGCTTAAAAATGTGTTAATATCTCATTCACATTTGGAAGACTATAACATCTCTACTGTGCCACTTTTATATGGAGGGAGGCTAATCTACATTTTCCCCTTTAAATACAAACTGAGTGTACAAAACATGACATGCTCTTTCTATGACCAGGTGAAAGCTATGATCCCTTATTGATGTCACTTAAATCCACTTCAAATCAGTGTACATTTGGTGAGGAGACGGGTTAAAGAGGGATTTTTAAGCTTTGAAACATGGATTGTGTATGTGGCATTAAGGGTGAATGGCCAAGACAATAGTCTGAATGACTAAAACCAGGTAGAAAGTGTGTAGAAATGATAATTAAACTTTTTATTTTTTATTTAACCTCTGAACTCTTTTTCTTTCCATTAGTATTTTCAACAGTTATTAGCAGCACTATTTAGTGAATTTGGTAGATTTTTGATCTCAAACCAGTGAATTTAACATTCAAGAATATGGGCAAAACTGAATTATTGACAATGGAAAAGTTGTTCCCTTGTCATGTAATTGGTACATTTACTATCAATCTAGTTTTCCAGATTGCATTTTGACCCCTCTCCCCTCCCAAAAAAATGGATCACGACAGACAACCTGGTTCAATTTGGGTCCGAGGCAAAACCAGTTGAGAACCACTGTATTAGGCTAGCTCAATACTGGACTACAGGAGCTTATCATTACTCCGTATAGTCCAAGGACCTTAGCTAGCTGCATGTTCTGTTTAAAGGCCAATTTGGCTCTGGAAGCCGAAACTGACAAATACTTCATCCTGAACGTGAATCGATTCTCAATTGCGGTTCGGTTCTAGAAGCAAAAATCCCTTTACTTTCTTATCACATCAAAATAATTTCACAACTGAAAAATACACTCTTACCGGTTGGTGCCAACAGTATTTTTCTGTGACAACACGTTGGTGGCATCATTCTCCTGTTTAGGAGACGCAGATGGCTAACTGGCATCGGTAGTCCACTCTGTCTTCCATTAACACGCTCTTATATGGACATATGACTGTGTTGGGACAATAACCCTAACCATATATCAATTTAACTCTAAACCCTAACCATATATCAATTTAACCTTATTTATATATACAGTGGGGCAAAAAAGTATTTAGTCAGCCACCAATTGTGCAAGTTCTCCCACTTAAAGATATGAGAGGCCTGTAATTTTCATCATAGGTACACTTCAACTATGACAGACAAAATGAGAGAGAAAATAAGTATTTTAGAAATGTACATACAAAAAATGACTTCAGGGGAGTCTCAAGTTGGATATGATTTACCTTGAATATTGCAACCCATTTGTGTAGACTATTATCCAGACAACCTGCTGAGTTTAACAATAGAGACTGAATTTATCCCCCAGGCGACCACTTTTTCCTCATTGTTAGACTATTTGATGTGGAATCTTTATAAAGGTTAAATACCGTATATAGATAATATACTGCATAATCAAACACTCCCTAGTCAGCTAGTGTTTTGAGGGTGAACTGACGGTATTATTCGGCGTTAATAGACTGGTTTTACGCACGACAACTTTCTAACCAAGCTGGGAGATAATTTGAGGACGGCTCATGTCACTCAGGTTCAGCTAGATTATATATTCAAAACAATCTATTGGTAGCTGATCAGTGTGCTGCATAAAAAGTATTTTCCAATCTGCAATGTTTGAATTACTGAACAAGTAATTACATTCTTGGCAGCAGTCTAAAAATGGTAGCATTGTGACACCGTGTATAACCTCGTTGTGTTAGGCTTAACATGAGGAAATGATTTAAACAATTATTTGTTGCTTATATGAAAATTCAAAATGTTTCCAAAACCGTATGTGCGTTGAGACAGCGCTTGGGCATTAAGCAGAGCATTGGGATTGTAGTTCACGAGGGTCAAGCGGTGGAAAAATACCAACTGATCATACTTGAGTAAAAGGAAAGATAGAAAATGACTCGTAAACAGTCAAATACTACTGAAGTAAAAGTCTAAAAGTATTTGGTTTTAAATATACTTCCGTATCAAAAGTAAAAGTCTAAAAGTATTTGGTTTTAAATATACTTCCGTATCAAAAGTAAAAGTATAAATCATTTCAAATGTTCGTATTTTTATTTTTACCGATCGCCAGGGGCTCCAACACTCACACTGTTTAGTTCACCAGATCATATCAAATAAAGGTTCAATAAATACAATCTGAGGCAGTAGGGATGACCAGGGATGTTCTCTTGATTAGTGTGGGAGTTAGACCATTTTCCTGTCCTGTTTAAGCATTCAAAACATTACTTTTGTGTTTGAGGGAAAATGTATGGAGGTAAAAAGTACATTATTTTCTTTAGGAATGTAGTGAAGTAAAAGTTGTCAAAAAATATAAATAGTAAAGTACAGATAAATACATAAACTACTTCAGTAAAAATACTTGAAAGTACTACTTAAGTACTTTACACCACTACGAGTGAGCCAGCTGTGATCAGTACCATCAGCTGGGAACTCGAGGTGGGCCGGCTGGAAGCTGGGTACACCCCACTTGGGTTCTTGAGAGATAATCTAAAGTAGGAGAAATTGTTTGCTGAATGTATTTGCTGTCAGTAAGAGGCTGTGATATTTTAGTGATTCTTTAGCTGAAGCTGTATCGGCTCATTTACTAGACCTCTGCAGGGTATGTGGCCAGTATCCCGGACAACTTGTCTGTTCCAGCTAACCCTGTCCATGAATCATTCACACCTACCAGGTTTCTACAAACCACCTTTCAAGCTGAACCTGTTCTTATTTATTTCAAATCCCCATATAGCTGATGTGCCCTTGTAATGAAGGCAGCCAGACCTGTCTGTGTAGTTGTCTACACCCTGGTGGCCCTGCTGAAACTATTCGCCTGCCTGCCTGACTGTATTGCTGTCTGTCTGTCTCTATTGCTGTCTCTATTGCTGTCTCTATTGCTGTCTCTATTGGTGTATTCTGTCTGTCTGTCTCTATTGCTGTCTCTATTGCTGTCTCTATTGGTGTATTTCTGTCTGTCTGTATTGCTGTCTGTCTGTCTGTATTGCTGTCTGTCTGTTTGTCTCTATTGCTGTCTGTATTGCTGTCGTGTAACACTACCTCTCCCCCTTCCCCAGGGAGATGTTACTGTGGGTGTTAGGGGTGTTGCTGCTGCTGTTCTCCTGTCTGGATGTGTGGTACTTCGTGCGTGCGGCGGTCACGGTGGTCAGGGCCTGGTTCCAGAAGCCGGTGTGGGACGTCCTGGGGGAACAGAGTGTGTCGGGACGCGTCCTGCTTCACGATATCGACCTGGGACACATGAACAATGCCAGATACCTCCGGGAGTGTGACTTCGCCAGGTTAGATGGGTCCCAGGAAGCTGAGTTCTCTGTTAGTTTTAACATATTCCTTTACCCCAGTAGCTCCTAACCCCTAGAGGATTCCTTTACCTCAGTAGCTCCTAACCCCTAGAGGATTCCTTTACCCCAGTAGCTCCTAACCCCTAGAGGATTCCTTTACCCCAGTAGCTCCTAACCCCTAGAGGATTCCTTTACCCCAGTAGCTCCTAACCCCTAGAGGATTCCTTTACCTCAGTAGCTCCTAACCCCTAGAGGATACCTTTACCTCAGTAGCTCCTAACCCCTAGAGGATACCTTTACCTCATTAGCTCCTAACCCCTAGAGGATTCCTTTAACTCAGTAGCTCCTAACCCCTAGAGGATACCTTTACCTCAGTAGCTCCTAACCCCTAGAGGATTCCTTTAACTCAGTAGCTCCTAACCCCTAGAGGATACCTTTACCTCAGTAGCTCCTAACCCCTAGAGGATTCCTTTAACTCAGTAGCTCCTAACCCCAAGACGATTGTGTGTGTGTAACGTCCTGTACTTCCCCAGTACACCCACACAGGGTGTATGATGATGATGGTGATGTGGAAATGTTGTCCTCTCTCAGGTTCTCCCTGTACAGTCGTAACGGGGTGTTTAAAGCCTGCAGAGCCCTGAGGGCCACCATGGTGGTGGGGGCCACTACTATCCGCCTGCGCCGGGCCCTGTGCCTGGGGGAAGCATTTGAGCTGCGCACCAGAATCATGGTCTGGGATGAGAAGGCCTTTTACCTAGAGCAGCGTTTCGTCTCCTGCAGGTGTGTGTCTGCTAGTATAATGCCTTATGGACTTCAATGGAACTGTGTATGGCATGAGGACAACTGTGTATGGCATGGGGACAACTGTGTATGGCGTGGGGACAACTGTGTATGGCGTGGGGACAACTGTGTATGGCGTGGAGACAACTGTGTATGGCGTGGGGACAACTGTGTATGGCATGGGGACAACTGTGTATGGCGTGGGGACAACTGTGTATGGCGTGGGGACAACTGCGTATGGCGTGGGGACAACTGCGTATGGCGTGGGGACAACTGTGTATGGCGTGGGGACAACTGTGTATGGCGTGGGGACAACTGCGTATGGCGTGGGGACAACTGTGTTGTTTACAACCTGTTTTGGCTTCATGTGTTACATCCCATATTAATCAGTCTATCATTCTTTCCTCTTCCAGGGACGGTCTGGTGGCAGCTGTCATGTTGTGTAAACAGAACGTCATGCACAGCAGTCCTGACAAGATCCTACAGTTCCTCTGCAAGAGAAACGTAAGAGGAGGTGGAAGGGAAGGAGGGCTGTGGGGGAGATGGTGGAGGGGAGGAAGATGAATGAGTGGATGGGAGGACGAGCGACTGATGTAGAAGTTGAGACTTTTAAAGGAGGGCTGATATAAGTTTTAGTCCTCATAAGGAAATAAGGGCTTGGAGGCGTGGCTCTCTCCTGTGTGTGTGTATGTTTGAACGTGGGAAGAGTTGGGACATCTGCCAAAACACTACAGTTACAGGCACTCAGCCTTCTAGATAACTTTAAACCGTCTAACCAGGTCTAGTCTGGATGTAGCCTGTAACTTTAAACCGTCTAACCAGGAAGTAGCCTGTAACTTTAAACCGTCTAACCAGGTCTAGTCTGGAAGTGGCCTGTAACTTTATTCCACAATGTAAATGGGACAATATTTTCATGTTGAACACCTTTTCTCATTAAATGCTTTCAATATTTGTATATGAATTTCTACAATTCATAGTATCAGGTTTTTAAGTCATTGAATTTTAACATATTGTCCCATGTACATTGTGTAATTTACTGATGGGTATATCCAGCATACCACAGTCAGTGTGCGTTTCATTCCCAGGTGTTGGGCATTATGATCGGGTTGCCTTCAGCTCCAAATGGATGATAACTTGGGTACAGCTTTGAGCATGTGGGCAGGAATGAAATAAACTCAACCCAGGGTTACATTTATACATAGTCTACCCTTCATCTGTCTGGCAAATCTCCACTTTGGACGAGACCTGACTTTATGACCAAAATGATCCTATTTCCACTTCCTAGTGTATTTTGACACTAAAATACATGGGATATCACTCAGTCCTCTTCTCTCACTCAGTCCTCTTCTCTCACTCAGTCCTCTTCTCTCTGTGTGTTCAGGTGGAGTGTCCCGACTCAGTCCCCTTCTCTCTGTGTTCAGGTGGAGTGTCCCGACTCAGTCCTCTTCTCTCTGTGTGTTCAGGTGGAGTGTCCCGACTACCCTGAGGATCTGCAGCACTGGATCAGCTTCATCTCAGCCAGCAGCCAGGCCCTGAGAGCCCAGAGTGGACTAGAGGACAAGACTGGAGCGCAGGAAGACAAAGACAAGTGATTGAGTGCTGTGCTGTTGTCGACGATATGGGAGCATGAAGGCTCTCTCTGACAGATCTGGGGTGTATTCATTAGTGTCGACTGTAGGAAAACGTTTCTCATTTGAAAATAAGAGTTACTATTAGATTAATGTAGGTAGGTTTGTTCCGTTTGGTTCCTAGTGAATACACCCAAGCTTCAGACTGCTGGACGCTCTATCTCTTCCACTCTGACCTCCTGCTGACTAAGGCTGCGTTTACACAGGCAGCCCAATTCTGATATTTTTTGCCACTAATTGGTCTTTTGACCAATCATATATTTTCACATCAGAAATGTTTCGGAGCTGATCAGATTTGGGCTGCCTGTGTAAACACAGGCCATGAGACTTCACTTCACTGGTGCCTTCTCTCTTCTACGGCCCAGTCCCAAATGGACCATACGCCATATGTACTTGTGGAGATCTGAGAGAATTTGATTGGTATAAGCGATACGGTGAAACTTCTACCGAGCCTATCAAAGTGGAAGTTGGATCCATTTCCATATCGATTGCATCTGACCAATCATCTCACATCTGTACTAGGGCGTAGGGTCCGTTGTGGGACTGGACCTAGAGTCAAATAGGACAGACCTGTCTATCGACCCTCTGCTGTATCCTGGATACTCCTTGTGGAGGGTGGCATGCACAACGGTCTGTTACTACTGACCATTCCATATAGGAATTGGAACATAGGAATCTATAGGAAAGAGGTCAAATGAATTCATCTATATTTTCTATGTTGTAAAATAAAAATCAATTGATTTGAGTTTGTTTGTTTGTTATAGGCTTACTTAATAAAGATCTCCTGATAAAATGGTAACTAAGGTTGATTGTGAAATATTGGGAATAGAAACCTGGTTAAAATGTATTATAGTTTAAGATCTAATCGGGAGAATTTAAAGATTCTCTTGATGCAGACAGTGGGGTCTTTTCTCAACTCCTCGTGTCCTCTCGCCTTCTGCTGGACCTCTGATTTTCTCATCCAATGGGTTTTGAGGATGAGGAAAGAGGACGCGAGGGGTATGAAATTGAGAGAAGGCCAGACTCTCCTCGACCACTCATCGGTTTCCGGGTCACGGAGGAGAGAGGGAGGATGGACTTTCCCACAAATGAGAAAAGGTCAGGGTTTTTGTTGTGATTAAAAATCAGCGAAGCATGTGACATGATTTGCTTCGTGGAGTTCCTCCCTGGTTCAGCTGGAATGTGTACTACCCTGTCAGAGCGTTTGTATCCAGGCCATTGCTGTCAATGTTTTCTCATGTAGACAGTGTTGGCAGACAGGAGCTGAGCTGTAGGATGTCTGGGGAAGATCACTTTGATGTTGATTGTATAGCAGAAGAGAATTACAAAGGAATAGGTGTAAGGAAAGTGTAGTAACTGGAGGAGAACATGAGGGGAGATCCTTGGAATGCCAAAATCAGGGCAGTGGTATAGTGGAAGACGGTGCTTGACTTGGGCAGGAGTTCATCGGAGCTGAGTACCGGCACATCACATGTTCGATTGCTTGAGCTGCTGTTCCTGTTATAGAATAGATGTAGCTGCTGTTCCTGTTATAGAATAGATGTAGCTGCTGTTCCTGTTATAGAATAGATGTAGCTGCTGTTCCTGTTATAGAATAGATGTAGGTCCTGCACCTACATGTCAACGCTGCCGGCACTGAAAATGAGTACGGGAACTCTTTCAGTCCAAGTCAAGCACTTGGAGGAGCTAAACAGCAATGTGTCACCAGCCGGATCCAGACAGGCTTCAAGTGAAGAACGTGGACTTTATTGCTTTAAAAGCAATGCTCAAATTGGAGGAAAAAAGTCAGCTGAGCTGTTTCTGGGATTAAAAGACTACATGCATTACTGACTCGTGCAGTCCCACCCTCACAGGCCCCAGAGCCTGAACAAGGGATTTGAAGTTTAGAATGACTAAAGGAGTGGCAATATATTTTATTAAATTATTTTGTGTAGATTAATGTTCATTTTCTCACACCAGTAGTATAATTCACTTTTCTTTAGTGTTTATTTTTTTCACCCCCGTCCAGTTGGTGGCGAGAATATACATTTTGCGTGTAGTTCGCAAACAAACCCGAAGAAGACATTGTTTGAACCAATCGAATTGTGGCAGGGTGACCGGCTGAAAGTAAGCACACCGTATATTACCGTTCTCCTGGCAGCAGGATATTATGCTGACAGCACGATAGAGGCTTTTTTTTATTCCTCTTCGAAATAAGAGTCCCTGTGGAAAACACAAGCTACATTTGAGAATATCGATATATTTTTTCACCCCAGTGCAGTACAACGTTTAATCACAACATTGCAACCACCTCTTAAAAAGACAATGGGAAATTTGATGTATTTTATTATTGTATTATTTAACCCAGAATTGGGTTTTTTTAATTTTCAAGTTTACATAAATGCTCATATGTTGAAAGCTATTGGGTCAGCTATATTTAAAGAAATACACTGTTAATAAAATACAAATATATGTTATTAGATTTACTCAATACAGTCTGCAAAACTTAAATGGGTCTCTTGTGCTGACAGAGAACTGGTGAGCCTTTACTCCACCCACTCCTTTCACTGCACCGCAGGACGCGGTATAAGGGATACTTATTATAGGGGCGGCAGGTAGCCTAGTGGTTAGAGTGTGGGGACGGCAGGTAGCCTAGTGGTTAGAGTGTAGAGGTGGCAGGGTAGCCTAGTGGTTAGAGTGTAGGGGCGGCAGGTAGCCTAGTGGTTAGAGTGTAGGGGCGGCAGGTAGACTAGTGGTTAGAGTGTAGGGGTGGCAGGTAGCCTAGTGGTTAGAGTGTAGGGGCGGCAGGGTAGCCTAGTGGTTAGAGTGTAGGGGCGGCAGGTAGCCTAGTGGTTAGAGTGTGGGGGCGGCAGGTAGCCTAGTGGTTAGAGTGTAGGGGCGGCAGGGTAGCCTAGTGGTTAGGTAGCAGAGGAGGCAGGTAGTCTAGTGGTTAGAGTGTAGAGGTGGCAGGGTAGCCTAGTGGTTAGAGTGTAGGGGCGGCAGGTATCCTAGTGGTTAGAGTGTAGGGGCGGCAGGGTAGCCTAGTGGTTAGAGTGTAGGGGCGGCAGGTAGCCTAGTGGTTAGAGTGTAGGGGCGGCAGGTAGCCTAGTGGTTAGAATGTGGGGACGGCAGGTAGCCTAGTGGTTAGAGTGTAGGGGCAGTAGGTAGCCTAGTGGTTAGAGTGTAGGGGCGGTAAGTAGCCTAGTGGTTAGAGTGTAGGGGAGGCAGGTAGCCTAGTGGTTAGAGTGTAGGGGAGGCAGGTAGCCTAGTGGTTAGAGTGTAGGGGCAGTAGGTAGCCTAGTGGTTAGAGTGTAGGGGCGGTAAGTAGCCTAGTGGTTAGAGTGTGGGGACGGCAGGTAGCCTAGTGGTTAGAGTGTAGGGACGGCAGGGTAGCCTAGTGGTTAGAGTGTAGGGGCGGCAGGGTAGCCTAGTGGTTAGAGTGTAGGGACGGCAGGTAGCCTAGTGGTTAGAGTGTGGGGGCGGCAGGTAGCCTAGTGGTTAGAGTGTAGGGGCGGCAGGGTAGCCTAATGGTTAGAGTGTAGGGGCGGCAGGTAGCCTAGTGGTTAGAGTGTAGGGGCGGCAGGTAGCCTAGTGGTTAGAGTGTGGGGACGGCAGGTAGCCTAGTGGTTAGAGTGTAGGGGCAGTAGGTAGCCTAGTGGTTAGAGTGTAGGGGCGGTAAGTTGCCTAGTGGTTAGAGTGTAGGGGAGGCAGGTAGCCTAGTGGTTAGAGTGTAGGGACGGCAGGGTAGCCTAGTGGTTAGAGTGTAGGGGCGGCAGGGTAGCCTAGTGGTTAGAGTGTAGGGGCGGCAGGTAGCCTAGTGGTTAGAGTGTAGGGACGGCAGGTTGCCTAGTGGTTAGAGTGTAGGGACGGCAGGTAGCCTAGTGGTTAGAGTGTAGGGGAGGCAGGTAGCCTGGGTGGTTAGAGTGTAAGGGAGGCAGGTAGCCTAGTGGTTAGAGTGTAGGGGCGGTAGGTAGCCTAGTGGTTAGAGTGTAGGGACGGCAGGTAGCCTAGTGGTTAGAGTGTAGGGGCGGCAGGTAGCCTAGTGGTTAGAGTGTAGGGGCGGCAGGGTAGCCTAGTGGTTAGAGTGTAGGGGAGGCTGGTAGCCTAGTGGTTAGAGTGTAGGGGCGGCAGGTAGCCTAGTGGTTAGAGTGTAGGGGGGCAGGTAGCCTAGTGGTTAGAGTGTAGGGGCGGCAGGTAGCCTATTGGTTAGAGTGTAGGGACGGCAGGTAGCCTAGTGGTTAGAGTGTAGGGGAGGCAGGTAGCCTAGTGGTTAGAGTGTAGGGGAGGCAGGTAGCCTAGTGGTTAGAGTGTTGGGGCGGTAGGTAACCTAGTGGTTAGAGTGTAGGGGCGGCAGGTAGCCTAGTGGTTAGAGTGTGGGGACGGCAGGTAGCCTAGTGGTTAGAGTGTAGGGGCGGCAGGTAGCCTAGTGGTTAGAGTGTAGAGGTGGCAGGGTAGCCTAGTGGTTAGAGTGTAGGGGCGGCAGGTAGCCTAGTGGTTAGAGTGTAGGGGAGGCAGGTGGCCTAGTGGTTAGAGTGTTGGGGCGGTAGGTAGCCTAGTGGTTAGAGTGTTGGGGCGGTAGGTAGCCTAGTGGTTAGAGTGTAGGGACGGCAGGTAGCCTAGTGGTTAGAGTGTAGGGGCGGCAGGTAGCCTAGTGGTTAGAGTGTAGGGGCGGCAGGGTAGCCTAGTGGTTAGAGCGTTGGACTAGTAACCAAAAGGTTGCAAGTTCATATCCCCGAGCTGACAAGGTTAAATGAAGGTGAAGTTAAAGGTGAAATAACATAAAATTGGCTTCTAGAGAGAGAACCTTTCTCCCTGCCTCAGCTAAATTGGTCTGGGAAATACTCAGTAGGGTCTCTACTAACCAAATATGTATAGTTTTGAAGGGGGGCTGTGCTGCACTATGGTGGGAACCATAAGCATACAGAAAGTCCCGTAAGACTGAAATATGCAATGTAATTCATATGATTTTGGCCTAGATATCACTAGAACAACACAATTTGCCAAGTGACGACTGAAGGTGATTCCTCATGAATTTAGAACAAAACAGGACCATGATGATTATTTATTTTGATGAAATGTAAGCCTGTACACTTTTTGAATGACTAACAACAATAACAAAGAAACTAACTATTGATAACTGTCTACTTGAACTGCAAATGAACGTGCCTGTAAAAAAAAGCTGTTTAGTATTTGTAGTTAATCATATCAGTAATGTGGGTTCAATATATACGAGCTGTAGCTCCGCCCACCGGTGAAGTGGAGCAGAGCATGCTGGGTGATCTCCAGCCCAGAGATCAGTGAGAGAAAGCTCCAGCCATCCTTGTCTTTTCACCAGTTAGCTTTCATTGTGTTAGACAAGGCCAGTGGGCATCCTTATGTTTTCACCAGTTAGCTTTCATTGTGTTAGCCAAGGCCAGTGGGCATCCTTATGTTTTCACCAGTTAGCGTTCATTGTGTTAGTTGTAACTTTTTTTATACCAATAATGAAAATGTTGACACCGTTATGTTGAGAATAGTGGGCTGTAGAGAAGTGGTCTACTGTCTCAGCTAAAGTGGGGTGGGAGATAATCAGTAAGGTTTCTCTTATGTGTATTTTTAGAGGGTAACGGTGTCGTACATAACCATAAGCAGTACTTATAGCTGCACTGAATGCATTATGGTGCCATAGGCTATCCAAATCACTGTAGGGGAGGACTTGGTGGCCTGTATATTCTTTGAATTAGTTATACACGTTGCAATGTTTTGAAATGCGGGCTTTTATTTTTAACATTTCCTCATTACCATACCACCCGGAAGTCATCGTTTGTGCTGCTGGCAGAATACCGGCTCGTCATTTACGGCTTCTTCCACTTCGCAGCACATCTCCAGATAAACGCTGTAAGTTTACCGGCTATTCAATTATGAAAATTAAAAACATACCTTGTACATGTTAACATCTGTCTAGAAATATATATAATACAACTTCAATGATAAAATAAGGGTCAATACAATCCCGACACCACATTTGAGCTAGCTAATTTAGCTAGCAGATTACCTGAGGTAGCGCGCTAACGTTTGTTGGTCTGTACTTGAACGTTATTGAACAAGCTAACGCTAGTCAGCTAGTAATTCAATTACATTTTGCTCAGTGTTTGATTTCATGTTGAATGTGTAGTTTACGCTGCTGATGATTTACAGTGGTTGCCAAGGGAAAGCCATGTTTCCCCAAATAATATATATATTTTAAACAACCATATATATATATATAATAATTTCGGGAATCTCTTGTGTTTCATAAATGTCCAATCAATTCGCAAGAGGCTGAATGTGTCTCACCGGAGAATGCGAACGAAACAACGCCCCTCTGTCTCAGTATGTGTAGTGTATCTATCTGATGCTGTCTGGTCAGAAAGAGTATGACATTGAAGACACCCGTAGCATTAAATGCAAGGGAAGCCAGTGAGCATTTGGCCTCCCTTGATAAAAACATATAAAATAATAGCCAATCAGCGTTCTTTTCTCTCGTCCTGCAAGTGTATACTCGTCAGACGTCATGATACCTCATTAGAAGTGTCCACTTCATTTGAGGGCTGAGGGGACAGGGTGTGTCTTATAAGTGTTTGGGCTACAGCCAGGGATTTGTACAGTTTTACTTAATTCTCTGTACTGGCCAATGATGATAACGGCGATTCAGATCCAACCATTAATTCATACATTGTGCCCCTGGTCTGGGAGGATGGAAGTTCAATATGTAGCTGGAGGTAGTATGCGAGCAAGCATTTTAGACAGGTAGCTTAGGACAACAAAACTGAAAGGTTGTACTGTATGACAGAGTCATAGACCGTTTAGACAACATGAAAGATGAGGATGGCATCGGTGTTTCTCTACAAGTAGGGTGAGTCAACATGTATTTTTCTTCTACACACAGACGTGCAAAAATCAGTACCATGGACAGCCACATCATATTTAGCTTACTTTGATTGGACTAAATAGTTTTGGTATCTTTTAGTTGTCACTGTATTAGACTAAGAGGAGGTGATTAGATGCTGAAATGGTGTGGGTTTGTCATGCAATAGAATCCAACTGATGCGTTCTGCTTACAACAAAGTCTGTTTCATCGTTTGTTTTGGTATGTTGCATTGAAAGTAGCTAATAGGGCTTTGATTTGATCACAATTCCCACAATGGAGGGGAATGTTGATAGTGTTAACTAAGGGGGAAAGCGAGAAAGTTGAGTGAAGTTCAATCTCGTGCTTCTCTGCGTGGGCTGGTGCTTGTCTGTGCAGCAGTACCAGGGAGCTGCGCACTCGCCACTTAGGGGGAACATTGATCACAACACATACGTTGTAATATGGCATTATCTTCTGGATTGGCTTCCCCGGTGATTTAACCCACGCTAATGTTGATTTTGCAAATGACCTAGCTAGCTAGCGAGTAGCCATAATCCCAATAGACATTACCTTCTCTCTCTAGTCACATCACATTTTAATTGTCACATGCTTCGTAAACAAGTGTAGACTAACATTAAAATGCTTACTTTACGGGCCTTTCAAACAAGGCAGAATACAATAAAAAAATATACAGAGTACCAGTACCTAGTCAATGATAGCTTGGCTATATACAGGGAGTACCAGTACCTAGTCAATGATAGCTTGGCTATATACAGGGAGTACCAGTACCTAGTCAATGATAGCTTGGCTATATACATGGAGTACCAGTACCTAGTCAATGATAGCTTGGCTATATACAGGGAGTACCAGTACCTAGTCAATGATAGCTTGGCTATATACATGGAGTACCAGTACCTAGTCAATGATAGCTTGGCTATATACATGGAGTACCAGTACCTAGTCAATGATAGCTTGGCTATATACAGGGAGTACCAGTACCTAGTCAATGATAGCTTGGCTATATACATGGAGTACCAGTACCTAGTCAATGATAGCTTGGCTATATACAGAGTACCAGTACCTAGTCAATGATAGCGTGGCTATATACAGGTAGTACCAGTACCTAGTCAATGATAGCTTGGCTATATACATGGAGTACCAGTACCTAGTCAATGATAGCTCTGCTATATACAGGGAGTACCAGTACCTAGTCAATGATAGCTTGGCTATATACAGGGAGTACCAGTACCTAGTCAATGATAGCTTGGCTATATACAGGGAGTACCAGTACCTAGTCAATGATAGCTTGGCTATATACATGGAGTACCAGTACCTAGTCAATGATAGCTTGGCTATATACATGGAGTACCAGTATCTAGTCAATGATAGCTTGGCTATATACATGGAGTACCAGTACCTAGTCAATGATAGCTTGGCTATATACAGGGAGTACCCGTACCTAGTCCATGATAGCTTGGCTATATACATGGAGTACCAGTATCTAGTGAATGATAGCTTGGCTATATACAGAGAGTACCAGTATCTAGTCAATGATACCTTGGCTATATACAGAGAGTACCAGTATCTAGTCAATGATAGCTTGGCTATATACAGGGAGTACCAGTATCTAGTCAATGATAGCTTGGCTATATACAGGGAGTACCAGTATCTAGTCAATGATAGCTTGGCTATATACAGAGTACCAGTATCTAGTCAATGATATCTTGGCTATATACATGGAGTACCAGTACCTAGTCAATGATAGCTTGGCTATATACAGGAAGTACCAGTATCTAGTCAATGATAGCTTGGCTATATACATGGAGTACCAGTATCTAGTCAATGATAGCTTGGCTATATACAGAGTACCAGTACCTAGTCAATGATAGCTTGGCTATATACATGGAGTACCAGTACCTAGTCAATGATAGCTTGGCTATATACATGGAGTACCAGTACCTAGTCAATGATAGCTTGGCTATATACATGGAGTACCAGTACATAGTCAATGATAGCTTGGCTATATACAGGAAGTACCAGTATCTAGTCAATGATAGCTTGGCTATATACATGGAGTACCAGTATCTAGTCAATGATAGCTTGGCTATATACAGAGTACCAGTACCTAGTCAATGATAGCTTGGCTATATACAGAGTACCAGTACCTAGTCAATGATAGCTTGGCTATATACATGGAGTACCAGTACCTAGTCAATGATAGCTTGGCTATATACATGGAGTACCAGTACCTAGTCAATGATAGCTTGGCTATATACATGGAGTACCAGTACCTAGTCAATGATAGCTTGGCTATATACAGAGTACCAGTACCTAGTCAATGATAGCTTGGCTATATACATGGAGTACCAGTACCTAGTCAATGATAGCTTGGCTATATACATGGAGTACCAGTACCTAGTCAATGATAGCTTGGCTATATACAGAGTACCAGTACCTAGTCAATGATAGCTTGGCTATATACATGGAGTACCAGTACCTAGTCAATGATAGCTTGGCTATATACATGGAGTACCAGTACCTAGTCAATGATAGCTTGGCTATATACATGGAGTACTAGTACCTAGTCAATGATAGCTTGGCTATATACAGAGTACCAGTACCTAGTCAATGATAGCTTGGCTATATACATGGAGTACCAGTACCTAGTCAATGATAGCTTGGCTATATACATGGAGTACCAGTACCTAGTCAATGATAGCTTGGCTATATACAGAGTACCAGTACCTAGTCAATGATAGCTTGGCTATATACATGGAGTACCAGTACCTAGTCAATGATAGCTTGGCTATATACATGGAGTACCAGTACCTAGTCAATGATAGCTTGGCTATATACATGGAGTACCAGTACCTAGTCAATGATATCTTGGCTAGATATACAGGCTGCACTGTATATGTAAATAATGTGCTGTGTGCTTGCCTACCCTTGACACATTCCCCCTCTTTTCCCACGTTGATTTAAACCCCCTGCATTAAAGTAGGTTTCATACATTGTAAAATACAGTGCCTTCAGAAAGTATTCAGACCCCTTGACCTTTTTCACATTTTGTTACGTTACAGCCTTATTCTAAAATGGATTAAAAACAAAAACAAATCCTCAGTCAACTACACACAATACCCCATAATGACAAAGTGAAAACAGGTTTTTAGAAATGTTTGCAAATGTATTAAAAACAAACAACAGATACCTTGTTTACGTAAGTATTCAGACCCTTTGCTATGAAACTCCTTTTTCCATTGATCATCCTTGAGATCTTTCTACAACTTAATTGCAGTCCACCTGTGGTACATTCAATTGCTTGGAGATGATTTGGAAAGGCACACACCTGTCTATATAAGGTCCCACAGTTGACAGTGCATGTCAGAGCAAAGAGCAGAGCTCCCTTGGAGTTTGCCAAATGGCACCTAAAGACTCTCAGACCATAAGAAACAAGATTCTCCGGTCTGATGAAACCAAGATTGAACTCTTTGGCCTGAATGCCAAGTGTCACGTCTGGAGGAAATCTTGCACTATCCCTACGGTGAAGCATGGTGGTGGCAGCATCATGCTGTGGGGATGTTTTTCAGCTGCAGGGACTGGAAAGATGACCGGAGCAAAGTACAGAGAGTTCCTTGATGAAGACCTGCTCCAGAGCCTCAGGACCTCAGACTGGGGCAAAGGTTCACCTTCCAACAGGACAACGACCCTAAGCACAAAGCCAAGACAACGCGGGAGTGGCTTCGTGACAAGTCACTGAATGTCATTGAGTGACCCAGTCAGAGCTCGGATTTGAACCCGATCGAACATCTCTGGAGAGACCTGGAAATAGCTGTGCAGCGACTAACCCAATCCAACCTGGCAGAGCTTGAGAGGATCTGCAGTGAAGAATGGGAGAAACTCCCCAAATACAGGTGTACCAAGCTTGTAGCGTCATACCCAAGAAGACTCGAGGCTGTAATCGCTGCCAAAGGTGCTTCAACAAAGTACTAAGTAAAGGGTCTGAATACTTATGTAAATGTGATATTTCCGTTTTTAAATTTTTAATAAATTAGCAAATATGTCTAAACCTGTTTTAGCTTTGTCATTATCGGATATTGTTTGTAGATTGAGGGGGAAATAACTAATCGATTTTAGAATAAGGCTGTAACGTAACAAAATGAGGGAAAAATCGGAAATACTTTCAGAATGCACTGTTTTCAACATATACAACATTTCACTGTATTCAACAGTGCAAATACAACATTTCACTGTATTCAACAGTACAAATACAACATTTTACTGTTTTCAACAGTGCAAATACAACATTTCACTGTATTCAACAGTGCAAATACAACATTTCGCTGTATTCAACAGTGCAAATACAACATTTCACTGTATTCAACAGTGCAAATACAACATTTCACTGTATTCAACAGTACAAATACAACATTTCACTGTATTCAACAGTACAAATACAACATTTCACTGTATTCAACAGTACAAATACAACATTTCGCTGTATTCAACAGTGCAAATACAACATTTCACTGTATTCAACAGTGCAAATACAACATTTCACTGTATTCAACAGTACAAATACAACATTTCACTGTATTCAACAGTGCAAATACAACATTTCACTGTATTCAACAGTACAAATACAACATTTCACTGTATTCAACAGTGCAAATACAACATTTCACTGTATTCAACAGTACAAATACAACATTTCACTGTTTTCAACAGTACAAATACAACATTTTACTGTTTTCAACAGTGCAAATACAACATTTCGCTGTATTCAACAGTGCAAATACAACATTTCGCTGTATTCAACAGTACAAATACAACATTTCACTGTATTCAACAGTGCAAATACAACATTTCACTGTATTCAACAGTACAAATACAACATTTTACTGTTTTCAACAGTGCAAATACAACATTTCACTGTATTCAACAGTGCAAATACAACATTTCGCTGTATTCAACAGTACAAATACAACATTTTACTGTTTTCAACAGTGCAAATACAACATTTCGCTGTATTCAACAGTGCAAATACAACATTTCGCTGTATTCAACAGTGCAAATACAACATTTCGCTGTATTCAACAGTGCAAATACAACATTTCGCTGTATTCAACAGTACAAATACAACATTTCACTGTATTCAACAGTGCAAATACAACATTTCACTGTATTCAACAGTACAAATACAACATTTTACTGTTTTCAACAGTGCAAATACAACATTTCACTGTATTCAACAGTGCAAATACAACATTTCGCTGTATTCAACAGTACAAATACAACATTTTACTGTTTTCAACAGTGCAAATACAACATTTCGCTGTATTCAACAGTGCAAATACAACATTTCGCTGTATTCAACAGTGCAAATACAACATTTCGCTGTATTCAACAGTGCAAATACAACATTTCGCTGTATTCAACAGTGCAAATACAACATTTCGCTGTATTCAACAGTGCAAATACAACATTTCGCTGTATTCAACGCCGATACCGATTTATTGTGGAGGACCCAAAAAAGCCGAAACCGATTATTCGGATGATTTAAAAAAATCTATTTGTAATAATGACAATTACAACAATACTGAATGAACACTTATTTTAACTTAATACATCAATAAAAATAATTTTAGCCTCAAATAAATAATGAAACATATTCAATTTGGTTTAAATAATGAAAAAACAAAGTGTTGGAGAAGAAAGTAAAAGTGCAATATGTGCCATGTAAAAAAGCTAACGTTTAAGTTCCTTGCTCAGAACATGAGAACATATGAAAGCTGGTGGTTCCTTTTAACATGAGTCTTCAATATTCCCAGGTAAGAAGTTTTAAGTTGTAGTTATTATAGGACTATTTCTCTCTATACCATTTGTAGTTCATTAACCTTTGACTATTGGATGTTCTTATAGTCACTTTAGTATTGCCAGTGTAACAGTATAGCTTCCCTCCCTCTCCTCGCTCCTCCCTGGGCTCGAACCAGGAACACAACGACAACAGCCACCATCGAAGCAGCGTTACCCATGCAGAGCAAGGGGAACAACTACTAGATGGCTCAGAGCGAGTGAAGTTTGAAACGCTATTAGCCTTAGCCAGCCATTTCACTTCGGTCACCAGCCTCATCTCGGGAGTTGATAGGTTTGAAGTTATAAACAGCGCAATGCTTGACGGACAATGACGAGCTGCTGGCAAAACACACGAAAGTGCTGTTTGAATGAATGTTTACGCGCCTGCTTCTGCCTACCACCGCTCAGTCAGATACATAGATACTTGTATGCTCAGTCAGATTACACGCAAAGCAGGATACGCTAGATAATATCTAGTAATATCATCAAGCATGTGTAGTTAACTAGTGATTATGATTGATTGTTTTTTATAAGATAAGTTTAATGCTAGCTAGCAACTTACCTTGGCTTACTGCATTTGCGTAACTCCTTGTGGAGCAGGTCGTTATTGCGTTGGACTAGATAACTGTACGGTTGCAAGATTGGATCCCCCGAGCTGACAAGGTGAACATCTGTCGTTCTGCCCCTGAACGAGGCAGGTAACCCACCGTTCCTAGGCTGTCATTGAAAATAAGAATGTGTTCTTAACTGATTTGCCTAGTTAAATAAAGGTATAAAAAAATATTTAAAAAGTGACTAGGCAACAGGATGTTTGATAGAAAGTGGAAGTACACTATATATACAGCAGTATGTGGACACCCCTTCATCCACTATATATACAGCAGTATGAGGACACCCCTTCATCCACTATATATACAGCAGTATGAGGACACCCCTTCATCCACTATATATACAGCAGTATGTGGACACCTCTTCATCCACTATATATACAGGACACCCCTTCATCCACTATATATACAGGACACCCCTTCATCCACTATATATATATATACAGCAGTATGAGGACACTCCTTCATCCACTATATATACAGCAGTATGAGGACACCCCTTCATCCACTATATATACAGCAGTATGAGGACACCCCTTCATACACTATATATACAGCAGTATGTGGACACCTCTTCATCCACTATATATACAGCAGTATGTGGACACCCCTTCATCCACTATATATACAGGACACCCCTTCATCCACTATATATACAGCAGTATGAGACCCCTTTCCAACAAGTCAGTTTGTCAAATTTCTGCCCTGCTAGAGCTGCCCCGGTCAACTGAGATTGTGAAGTGAAAATGTCTCGGAGCAACAATGGCTCAGCCGCAAAGTGGTAGGCCACACAAGCTCACAGAACGGAACTTCTTGAGGATCTGACGGCCCATGCCAAATCTTTACAGCCTCCCGAGGCTAGATCCTTAGACAGATTTTTACCTTGTCGGCTCGGGGATTCGATCTTGCAACCTTTCGGTGACTAGTCCAACACTCTAACCACTAGGCTACCTGCCTCCCCATATGGAGTATATGGAGGCTGATCAACCAGCTGGCTGCATTCAAAAAGAAATGCAGAAAAAAATCCTACTAAAAAATATATTGTTCATTTCATGAAGTCCCATTAGAACAAGGCCATTGAAACCAGAGGCCCTGTCTTTCCTGGCCTAAAGTGAAACCTGACATGTGAGATAGATACTTCAGAGCTGGTCTCGTGTAACACCTGTCTGTCTCTCCCCTCTCTTTCTATTTAACCATTTCAAATGGAAGATCACTAAAGTTCATATTTAGTTTAGATCAACACAATGTTTAGCACATCTGGGGTTTCTGTACAATTTCCAGTGTTCTGTTTGTGACACTTTAAGGTGCTGATGGTCACTAGAATGTTATCCTTGTTTTACCCCAATGCTTACAGAACATTTGGTACTGTCTGATTAGGATATAGAGGGCTTGGCTGGTGTTTACAGAACATTTGGTATTGTCTGATTAGGATATAGAGGGCCTGGCAGGTGTTTACAGAACATTTGGTACTGTCTGATTAGGATATAGAGGGCCTGGCTGGTGTTTACAGAACATTTGGTACTGTCTGATTAGGATATAGAGGGCCTGGCTGGTGTTTACAGAACATTTGGTATTGTCTGATTAGGATATAGAGGGCCTGGCTGGTGTTTACAGAACATTTGGTACTGTCTGAATAGGATATAGAGGGCCTGGCTGGTGTTTACAGAACATTTGGTACTGTCTGATTAGGATATAGAGGGCCTGGCTGGTGTTTACAGAACATTTGGTACTGTCTGATTAGGATATAGAGGGCCTGGCTGGTGTTTACAGAACATTTGGTACTGTCTGAATAGGATATAAAGGGCCTGTCTCAAAAAAGCCAGTTAGAAACTTGTCATAAACCATTTTTTTTGTTGACTTTATCTGACTTCTCTTCTGTTCACCTGGAAATTCAAACCCTTTGTCGCTCTCCTCGATCCCTCTCTCTCTCCTCCAGAGAGATGTTGCTGTGTGCTCTGGTGGGTCTGCTGCTGCTGTTCTCCTGTCTGGATGTGTGGTACTTCCTGCGGGGGGTGGTGGTGGTGGTGCAGGCCTGGTTCCAACCCCCGGTCTGGGATGTCCTGGCAGAGCAGAGTGTTGCTGGGAGGGTCCTACCTCATGACCTGGACTATATGGGTCACATGAATAACGCCAGATACCTCCGGGAGTGTGACTTCGCCAGGTTAGACGAACACACTCACATAGGCCTGCTACTTTACTACTTTACTTTAAAAACATATTTAAGTGTTTTGTATGTTTTATAGAGAGAGAGTGGTGAAAGGCACATTACCAGTCAAAAGTTTGGACACACCTACTCAGTCAAGGGTTTTTCTATATTTTTACTATTTTCTACATTGTAGAATAATATTGAAGACATCAAAACTATGAAATAACACACATGGAATCATGTAGTAACCAAAAAAGTGTTAAACAAATTAAAATATGTTTTATTCTTCCAGTAGCCACCCTTTGTCTGGATGACAGCTTTGCACACTCTTAGCCTTCTCTCAACCAGCTTCATGAGGAATGCTTTTTCAACAGTCTTGAAGGAGTTCCCACATATGCTGAGCACTTGTTGGCTGCTTTTCCTTAACTCTGCGGTCCAACTCAGCCAAGTCATCTGATGCAGCCCTCCATCACTCTCCTTCTTGGTCAAATTGCCATTAAACAGCCTGGAGGTGTGTTGGGTCATTGTCCTGTTGAAAAACAAATGATAGTCCAACTAAGCGCAATCCAAGTGGGATGGTGTATCGCTGCAGAATGCTGTGGTAGCCATGCTGATTAAGTATGCCTTAATATTCTAAATAAATCACTGACCGTGTCACCAGCAAAGCACCATCACACCACCACCTCCATGTTTCATTGTGGGAACCACACATGTGGAGATCATTCGTTCAACTACTCTGCCTCTCAAAGACACGGTGGTTGGAACCAGAAATCTCAAATTTGGAGTCCTCATAAGGACAGATTTCCACCGGTCTAATGTCCTTCGCCCAAGTCTCCTCTTCGTATTGGTGTCCTTTAGTATCTGGACCCTCTCTTTCTATAATAATCCTCTGCCATTGTTGCAATCCCTATTACTAGTCTGTTCAACCTGTTTCGTATCGTCTAAGATTCCTAAAGATTGGAAAGCTGCCGCGGTCATCCCCCTCTTTAAAGGGGGTGACACTCTAGACCCAAACTGTTACAGACCTATATCCATCCTGCCCTGTCTTTCTAAATTCTTCGAAAGCCAAGTTAATAAACATATCACTGACCATTTCGAATCCCACCGTACCTTCTCCACTGCAATCTGGTTTCCGAGCTGGTCATGGGTGCACCTCAGTTACGCTCAAGGTACTAAACAATATCATAACCGCCATCGATAAAAGACAGTACTGTGCAGCCGGCTTCATTGATCTGGCCAAGGCTTTCGACTCTGTCAATCACCGCTTTCTTATCGGCAGACTCAACAGTCTTGGTTTCTCAAATAACTGCCTCGCCTGGTTCACCAACTACTTCTCAGATAGAGCTCAGTGTGTCAAATCGGAGGGCCTGTTGTCCGGACCTCTGGCAGTCTCTATGGGGGTACCACAGGGTTCAATTCTCGGGCCGACTATTTTCTCTGTATATATCTATGATGTTGCTCTTGCTGCAGATGATTCCTTGAGCCACCTCTACGCAGACGACACCATTCTGTATACATCTGGTTCTTCTAGCATCACTATTCTGGACGGTTCTGACTTTGAATATGTGGACAACTACAAATACCTAGGTGTCTGGCTAGACTATAAATTATCCTTCCAGACTAATATTATGCATCTCCAATACAAAATTAAATCTAGAATCGGTTTCCTATTTCGCAACAAAGCATCCTTCACTCATGCCTCCAAACACACCCTCGTAAAACTGACTATCCTACCGATCCTCGACTTCGGCAATTTCATTTACAAAATAGCCTCCCAACACTCTACTCAGCAAACTGGATGTTGTCTATCACAGCGCCATCCGTTTTGTCACCAAAGCCCCATATACCACCCACCACTGCGACCTGTATGCTCTCGTCGGCTGGCCCTTGCTACATATTCATATTTCATAGTTTTGATGGTTCCACTATTATTCTACAATGTAGAAAATAGTAAAAAATAAAGAAACTCTTGAATGAGTAGATGTGTCCAAACTTTTGACTGGTATTGTATATATGCAGTGCATCCAGAAAGTATTCAGACCCCTTGACTTTTTCCACATTTTGCCTTTTTCTATAATGGATAAAATTAATTGTTTTCCTCATTAACACCCCATAATGGCAAAGCAAAAACAGGTTTTTAGACATTTTTGCAAATGTATTATAAATAAAAATCTAAAATATCACATTGACATAAGTATTCCGACCCTTTACTCAGTACTTTGTTGAAACACCTTTGGCAGCGATTACAGCCTCAAGTCTTATTGGGAATGACGCTACAAGCTTGGCACACTTGTATTTGGGGAGTTTCTCCAATTCTTCTCTGCAAATCCTCTCAAGCTCTGTCAGGTTGGATCGGGAGCGTCGCTGCACAGCTATTTTCAGGTCTCTCCAGAGATGTTCGATCGGGTTCAAGTCCGAGCTCTGGCTGCGACACTGAAGGACATTCAGAGACTTGTCCCGAAGCCACTCCTGCATTGTCTTGGCTGTGTGCTTAGGGTCATTGTCCTGTTGGAAGGTGAACCTTCGCCCCAGTCTGAGGTCCTGAGCGCTCTGGAGCAGGTTTTCATCAAGGAGATATCTGTACTTTGCTCCGTTCATCTTTCCCTCGATCATCCCAATAACATGATGCTGCCACCACCATGCTTCACTGTAGGGATGGTGCCAGGTTTCCTCCAGATGTGACGCTTGGGATTCAGGCCAAAGAGTTCAAACTTGGTTTCATCAGTCCATAGAATCTTGTTTCTCATGGTCTGAGAGTCCTTTAGGTGACTCTTGGTAAACTCCAAGCGGCCTGCCTTTTACTGAGGAGTGAATTCCGTCTGGCCACTCTACCATAAAGGCCTGATTGGTGGAGTGCTGCAGAGATGGTTGTCCTTCTGGAAGGTTCTCCCATCTCCACAGGGGATCTCTGGAGCTCAGTTTGGCTGGGCGGCCAGCTCTAGAAAGTCTTGGTGGTTCCAAACTTCCATTTAAGAATGATGGCCACTGTGTTCTTGGGGACCTTCAATGCTTCTGAATTGTTTTGGTACCCTTCCCCAGATCTGTGCCTTGACTCAATCCTGTCTCGGAGCCCTACGGACAACTCTTCGACCTCATGGCTTGGATTTTGCTCTGACATGCACTGTCAACTGTGGGACCTTATATAGACAGGTGTGTGCCTTTCCAAATCATCTCCAATCAATTGAATTTACCACAGGTGGACTCCAATCAACTTGTAGAAACATCTCATGGATGATAAATGGAAACAGGATGCACCTGAGCTCAATTTCGAGTCTCATAGCAAAGGGTCTGAATACTTATGTAAATAAGGTATTTTTGTGTTTTATTTTTAATAATATCTATCCATTACAGTTAATATTGGTGAGGTAGGACACGGATATTTTGGGGTTTCAAGGTATTTTAGATATTTTGGGATTGAAATGGCACGACACATATCTAAACGTTTCAAAATAAGGACCAAAAACATCCGTAGGATATTATAAACAGTATAGGTAAGTTTGAAATCTGGTACACTTGAAAATGAGGGATATACTCTGGAAGTAGTAACGCTGCTCTTTGCTGAAACACACTGACAGTTGTGACTTAAAGGGAAATAACTGTTTATACCATATTTGTTGACAAACTTTAATTAAATAACTGTTGTTTTACAACAACAAAACGTATCCATGTATGTTTAAGACGTGGTCTTAGTGAATACATAACGTTACTTGCACTGCACACCGATTGACTATATATTACAATTAGCTTTTTATCATTACCGAAAACAATGTTCTCGTTACCGAAACGGACCTAAAAAAAGGACGTGGTAATGCGAAATGTGTGTTTCTTTTAATGAGGCTCAATCAATCAAATACACTGCTCAAAAAAATAAAGGGAACACTAAAATAACACATCCTTGATCTGAATGAATGAAATATTCTTATTAAATACTTTTTTCTTTACATAGTTGAATGTGCTGACAACAAAATCACACAAAAATTATCAATGGAAATCAAATTTATCAACCCACGAGGGTCTGGATTTGGAGTCACACTCAAAAGTGGAAAACCACACTACAGGCTGATCCAACTTTGATGTAATGTCCTTAAAACAAGTCAAAATGAGGCTCAGTAGTGTGTGTGGCCTCCACGTGCCTGTATGACCTCCCTACAACGCCTTGGCATGCTCCTGATGCGGTGGCGGATGGTCTCCTGAGGGATCTCCTCCCAGACCTGGACTAAAGCATCCGCCAACTCCTGGACAGTCTGTGGTGCAACAGACGGAGCTGTTGGCGGATGGAGCGAGACATGATGTCCCAGATGTGCTCAATTGAATTTAGGTCTGGGGAACGGGCGGGCCAGTACATAGCATCAATGCCTTCCTCTTGCAGGAACTGCTGACACACTCCAGCCACATGAGGTCTAACATTGTCTTGCATTAGGATGAACCCAGGGCCAACCGCACCAGCATATGGTCTCACAAGGGGTCTGAGGATCTCATCTCGGTACCTAATGGCAGTAAGGCTACCTCTGGCGAGCACATGGAGGGCTGTGCGGCCCCCCAAAGAAATACCACCCCACACCATGACTGACCCACCACCAAACCGGTCATGCTGGAGGATGTTGCAGGCAGCAGAACGTTCTCCACGGCGTCTCCAGACTCTGTCACGTCTGTCACATGAGCTCAGTGTGAACCTGCTTTCATCTGTGAAGAGCACAGGGCAGAATTTGCCAATCTTGGTGTTCTCTGGCAAATGCAAAACGTCCTGCATGGTTTTGGGCTGTAAGCACACCCCACACCTGTGGATGTCGGGCCCTCATACCACCCTCATGGAGTCTGTTTCTGACCGTTTGAGCAGACACATGCACATTTGTGGCCTGCTGGAGGTTATTTTGCAGGGCTCTGGCAGTGCTCCTCCTTGCACAAAGGCGGAGGTAGCGGTCCTGCTGCTGGGTTGTTGCCCTCCTACGGCCTCCTCCACGTTTCCTGATGTACTGGCCTGTCTCCTGGTAGCACCTCCATGCTCTGGACACTACGCTGACAGACACAGCAAACCTTCTTGCCACAGCTCGCATTGATGTTCCATCCTGGATGAGCTGCACTACCTGAGCCACTTGTGTGGGTTGTAGACTCCGTCTCATGCTACCACTAGAGTGAAAGCACCGGCAGCATTCAAAAGTGACCAAAACATCAGCCAGGAAGCATAGGAACTGAGAAGTGGTCTGTGGTCACCACCTGCAGAACCACTCCTTTATTGGGGGTGTCTTGCTAATTGCCTATAATTTCCACCTGTTGTCTATTCCATTTGCACAACATCATGTGAAATTTATTGTCAATCAGTGTTGCTTCCTAAGTGGACAGTTTGATTTCACAGAAGTGTGATTGACTTGGAGTTACTTTGTGTTGTTTAAGTGTTCCCTTTATTTTTTTAAGCAGTGTAAAAGGAGACAGCCAATTTGAATCTGCAAATAATTGACCACATCACTGAAACCCATTCATGCCTCCATGTTGGTAAGGTAATGGCTCTCTGACTTTTTCCCAATTTAGCTTTTTAGCCGTTTCGGTAATGAGAAGGCCAAGTGAGTTAAAGGGGGTGTTTAGAGAATGAGCTCCTCATTCGGAAGGTTAACTTGACCTGAGGACTACTCTAGACCAGGTTTCCCAGAGTGACCCTGGGCAGGTGAGTCCTGAGAATACATCTATATTCACACACTTTCTTCTTTGGGTTAATGGAGGACAATTTGGGTCATGGGAGAACGGACAATGTCTCATTTCACGGGAGGACGGTCAATGTCTCATTTGGGTCACGGGGGGGCGGTCAATGTCTCATTTGGGTCACGGGGGGGGGGCGGTCAATGTCTCATTTGGGTCACGGGAGGACGGTCAATGTCTCATTTGGGTCACGGGATTGACGGTCAATGTCTCATTTGGGTCACGGGGGGGGCGGTCAATGTCTCATTTGGGTCACGGGGGGACGGTCAATGTCTAATTTGGGTCACGGGGGGACGGTCAATGTCTCATTTGGGTCACGGGAGGACGGTCAATGTCTCATTTGGGTCACGGGAGGACGGTCAATGTCTCATTTCATGGGTGGACGGTCAATGTCTCATTTCATGGGTGGACGGTCAATGTCTCATTTCATGGGTGGACGGACAATGTCTCATTTCATGGGTGGACGGTCAATGTCTCATTTGGGTCACGGGGGGGGAGCGGTCAATGTCTCATTTGGGTCACGGGGGGGCGGTCAATGTCTCATTTGGGTCACAGGAGGACGGTCAATGTCTCATTTGGGTCACAGGAGGACGGTCAATGTCTCATTTCATGGGTGGACGGTCAATGTCTCATTTGGGTCACGGGGGGGGGCGGTCAATGTCTCATTTGGGTCACGGGGGGGCGGTCAATGTCTCATTTGGGTCACGGGGGGGGGGGGGGGCGGTCAATGTCTCATTTGGGTCACGGGGGGGGCGGTCAATGTCTCATTTGGGTCACGGGGGGGGGCGGTCAATGTCTCATTTGGGTCACGGGGGGGGCGGTCAATGTCTCATTTGGGTCACGGGGGGGGCGGTCAATGTCTCATTTGGGTCACGGGGGGGGGCGGTCAATGTCTCATTTGGGTCACGGGGGGGCGGTCAATGTCTCATTTGGGTCACGAGGGGGCGGTCAATGTCTCATTTGGGTCACGGGGGGGGGGCGGTCAATGTCTCATTTGGGTCACGGGGGGGGCGGTCAATGTCTCATTTGGGTCACGGGGGGGGCGGTCAATGTCTCATTTGGGTCACGGGGGGGGGGGGGGGGCGGTCAATGTCTCATTTGGGTCACGGGGGGGGGGGGGGGCGGTCAATGTCTCATTTGGATCACGGGAGGACGGTCAATGTCTCATTTGGGTCACGGGGGGGGGGGCGGTCAATGTCTCATTTGGATCACGGGAGGACGGTCAATGTCTCGGGTCTGGAGCTGAAATAGTTTAAGAACCCCTGATGTAGATGATGCATCCTGGGTGTGCTTTTATGTAATAAACTTATTTTAATGTCAACTTCACCTAGCATACCGTTTTTATGATTTATGGACAAACTAAAGCAACATTTTGTATTCAAATAAGTTAGGTTTTTGTAAAGTCAAATTGAATAAAATAACTCCTTTGAATCTGGATATATTACGGAAATGAGAATTTGTGGTGAAAATTGTAAAAAACAAAAACATGAACTGGCAAATTTATTTAAATGAAGACACTTCCCCTACACCTAACACCTCTTAGTTCTCAGAATGACACCTAACACCTCTTAGTTCTCAGAATGACACCTAACACCTCTTAGTTCTCAGAATGACACCTAACACCTCTTAGTTCTCAGAATGACACCTAAGACCTCTTAGTTCTCAGAATGACACCTAACACCTCTTAGTTCTCAGAATGACACCTAACACCTCTTAGTTCTCAGAATGACACCTAAGACCTCTTAGTTCTCAGAATGACACCTAAGACCTCTTAGTTCTCAGAATGACACCTAAGACCTCTTAGTTCTCAGAATGACACCTAACACCTCTTAGTTCTCAGAATGACACCTAAGACATGTTAGTTCTCAGAATGACACCTAAGACCTCTTAGTTCTCAGAATGACACCTAAGACTTCTTAGTTCTCAGAATGACACCTAACACCTCTTAGTTCTCAGAATGACACCTAAGACATCCTAGTTCTCAGAATGACACCTAACAGCTCTTAGTTCTCAGAATGACACCTAAGACATGTTAGTTCTCAGAATGACACCTAAGACCTCTTAGTTCTCAGAATGACACCTAAGACATCTTAGTTCTCAGAATGACACCTAAGACATCTTAGTTCTCAGAATGACACCTAAGACATCTTAGTTCTCAGAATGACACCTAAGACATGTTAGTTCTCAGAATGACACCTAAGACATCTTAGTTCTCAGAATGACACCTAAGACCTCTTAGTTCTCAGAATGACACCTAAGACCTCTTAGTTCTCAGAATGACACCTAAGACCTCTTAGTTCTCAGAATGACACCTAAGACCTCTTAGTTCTCAGAATGACACCTAAGACCTCTTAGTTCTCAGAATGACACCTAAGACATCCTAGTTCTCAGAATGACAGTTGATTTTTTGCAGATGCATCATGGTTCTGTAACTCAAAGTTGCTACAGACATTTTGAAACTGGTTTTGTGAGAATCACTCAGACAGACGTAAGGCATTAGGTAATGTCTGTACTGGTTCCTTATCCTCCTCCAGGTTCCACCATTACATGCGGAACGGGATCTTTAAGGCCCTACGGACCCTGAAGGCCACCATGGTGGTGGGGGCCTCCACTATTCGCTACCGACGCTCGCTGGCCTTCGGGGAAGCATTTGACTTGCGCACTCGCATCGTGGCATGGGACGACAAGTCATTCTACGTGGAGCAGCGGTTTGTCTCCCAGGGCGACGGGTTCATCTCCGCGGTGATGCTATGCAGACAGAATGTTCTCCGTAGCAACCCTGAGAGCATCCTACAGCTGCTCTGCAAAAGGAAGGTAGGAGAGGAATGAAGGAGAGGAAGGGATGAGAGGGTGTGGAGGGGAGGGATGAGAGGAGGGGGGGAGGATGAGAGGAAGGGAGGGATGAGAGGGAGGAGAGGGGGCCTTTGATGCATGGGATATCACTCGGTCCTCTTCTCTGTGTGTTCAGGTGGAGTGTCCCGACTCAGTCCTCTCCTCTCTGTGTGTTCAGGTGGAGTGTCCCGACTCATTCCTCTCCTCTCTGTGTGTTCAGGTGGAGTGTCCCGACTCAGTCTCTTCTCTCTGTGTGTTCAGGCGGAGTGTCCCGACTCAGTCCTCTTCTCTCTGTGTGTTCAGGTGGAGTGTCCCGACTCAGTCCTCTTCTCTCTGTGTGTTCAGGTGGAGTGTCCCGACTCAGTCCTCTTCTCTCTGTGTGTTCAGGTGGAGTGTCCCGACTCAGTCCTTTTCTCTCTGTGTGTTCAGGTGGAGTGTCCCGACCACAGTCCTCTTCTCTCTGTGTGTTCAGGTGGAGTGTCCCGACCACAGTCCTCTCCTCTCTGTGTGTTCAGGTGGAGTGTCCCGACTCAGTCCTCTTCTCTCTGTGTGTTCAGGCGGAGTGTCCCGACTCAGTCCTCTTCTCTCTGTGTGTTCAGGCGGAGTGTCCCGACTCAGTCCTCTTCTCTCTGTGTGTTCAGGTGGAGTGTCCCGACTCAGTCCTCTTCTCTCTGTGTGTTCAGGTGGAGTGTCCCGACTCAGTCCTCTTCTCTCTGTGTGTTCAGGTGGAGTGTCCCGACTCAGTCCTCTTCTCTCTGTGTGTTCAGGTGGAGTGTCCCGACTCAGTCCTCTTCTCTCTGTGTGTTCAGGTGGAGTGTCCCGACTCAGTCCTCTTCTCTCTGTGTGTTCAGGTGGAGTGTCCCGACTCAGTCCCCTTCTCTCTGTGTTCAGGTGGAGTGTCCCGACTCAGTCCTCTTCTCTCTGTGTGTTCAGGTGGAGTGTCCCGACTACCCTGAGGATCTGCAGCACTGGATCAGCTTCATCTCAGCCAGCAGCCAGGCCCTGAGAGCCCAGAGTGGACTAGAGGACAAGACTGGAGCGCAGGAAGACAAAGACAAGTGATACACACATTCCTTGAGGAGCCCTAACATTACACATTGTTGTAGCCCGGCCCCAAGCACACCTGATTCAACGAATCTGCTTATAATTCAGCTGTTGATTAGTTGAATCAGGTGAGGGCCTAGAACTGACATGACTGACAGCTCCCTCAGAATACAGGAACTAAACTGACATGACTGACACCTCCCTCAGAATACAGGAACTAAACTGACATGACTGACAGCTCCCTCAGAATACAGGAACTAAACTGACATGACTGACAGCTCCCACAGAATACAGGAACTAAACTGACATGACTGACAGCTCCCACAGAATACAGGAACTTATTCATTATGATTTTAAAATACAAAACTGATCCTAGATCAGTACAGCTACTACAGGCCAAGTGGCTTTAACCTTGTACTGCAGTGGGCTAAATCAGGGTTACAGAGTGATTCTGGGAAGTCTTAAACAGATCTACATTGAAACAAAAGAAAACATCTCACACACATGGTTATGGGCTTAAACAAAGACACCTGTACCATGTCAGATATGGAGTTGAAATGTATAACATGTTTAGTTTGCATCCCAATATTACACTTTATATACGTCACAGAAGACTGAAATATAACACAACTGCTTGACATAGAAACACCGGATTTCTACATCTAAAAAAAATATATGTTTCTTAATTATGAAAAACATTTCACCCACGAGGCCACTAGAGAGCACTTTGGTCATTGGCCTGCAGGATAGAGGACCATCGTGTTGTTAAGGGATTCATCCTAACCTGAGATGCAAAACCTTTTCCCATTGACATGAAACTCTTACCATAATAGTTTTAGTTACGTGTGCATGTATCTCGAGATAGTCTCTTTCAATTATTCATTTCGACATCTGTGGGATTCACCAGAATTACCTAAGTAGCTCGAAGGACCAATCATAAATGTCTGTCGGAGACTGACGGGTCGAGTGGCGAATGACGGAGCCCCTCCCATCATACTAAAGAGCCAGTCACCTGCCCTCTGATCATTCTCACCTCTCTTCCACACAGAGGAGTTCTACTCAGCTCTCCTCAGCACCACTAGATCTGTTTTCCTGTTCACAGGCTTAACGGTTACACAGCCGAGCGATGGGTTATTCGTATTTTGTGTTGGGTGACCTTGGGCAAGGCACTTAACCCTAATTGCTCCCTGTAAGTCGCTCTGGATAAGAGTTTTTGCTAAATTACTAAAATGCAGAATGAACGTTTTCGCTTCACTGCTTTTTCTTAATTCGTCTCCTGTTGTAGCTAGCGTAAAACAGCTAGCGTGAAACAGCTAGCGTGAAACAGCTAGCGTGAAACAGCTAGCGTGAAACAGCTAGCGTGAAACAGCTAGCGTGAAACAGCTAGCGTGAAACAGCTAGCTAAGGAGACTTGGCTAGCTTAGCTGCAAGGCCAGCTCCCCTACCGACTAGCTCTTCTACCTGGAAGGGTAGAATTACTAGTTTGCTCTCTCGTTTAGTTCAACCCACTACCGATGTTGACCAGACCGACCATCCTAGCGTCACTGCTTATCGATCGAGAAGCACACTGTTGTTCATCACAAGACCAACATAACGCCATCTTCCGTTGGCTAGCCATGCTACTAGCCCTTGTGACGAACGCTAGCTGCGCTCACATTGTTAAAGGGATTGGCTTCTCCGGCCAGCACTGTGCTAACTCACTAGCCTACCACACTCGCTAGCCTACCACGCTAGCCTACCACACTCGCTAGCCTACCACACTCGCTAGCCTACCACGCTAGCCTACCACACTCGCTAGCCTACCACGCTAGCCTACCACACTCGCTAGCCTACCACGCTAGCCTACCACACTCGCTAGCCTACCACACTCGCTAGCCTACCACGCTAGCCTACCACACTCGCTAGCCTACCACGCTAGCCTACCACACTCGCTAGCCTACCACGCTAGCCTACCACACTCGCTAGCCTACCACACTCGCTAGCCTACCACGCTAGCTAGCCTACCACGCTAGCCTACCACACTCGCTAGCCTACCACACTCGCTAGCCTACCACACTCGCTAGCCTACCACACTCGCTAGCCTACCACACTCGCTAGCCTACCACGCTAGCCTACCACACTCGCTAGCCTACCACACTCGCTAGCCTACCACGCTAGCCTACCACACTCGCTAGCCTACCACACTCGCTAGCCTACCACGCTAGCCTACCACACTCGCTAGCCTACCACACTCGCTAGCCTACCACACTTGCTAGCCTACCACGCTAGCCTACCATCATTTTACTTTGTTCTCAAATTAGCCTTTTTTTGGAGCCATGGAACATGCTAACTCGGCCCAAGATTTACCGAACAAGGCCTGTGCCCATGCTGGGCTACCATATATTTTATACGGGATGACTTTATTCCGCATAAAAGTAACGTTGTAGCCCCTTGGTGGCAAGGCAAGCTCAGAGATCATTCACCAGCTGTACAACAAGCCTGGGCAACTCCTGTTACGCAGAGATCAGCTGACCAAAGTGAACTGAGAAGACTGTCCCCCCTCACCCGGAAGCCATGGCCCTCTGGCCCTTGAGAGGTTAAATGTGGACTATTGAGTCTATCCAGAGTGCTAAGGCTCATTCTACACGCTCACTGTATGGAAACAAGTGGTGTGTTTTTAAAAACAGATAATTCCTTACCAATGTTCTGTATCTGAGGTTTTACGCTTCCTGCAGGACCTTTTGGACAGAAGCAAGGCTTTCTCTACTGTTAAGGTCTATTTAGTTGCTTTCTCTGCCTGTCATATAACCTTTGACGATAACACAGTGGGAAAACGCCTATTTCATGAAGGGGGCGTGTCACTTACGTCCAGTTCCCAAGCCGTTAGTCCCGTCATGGGGTTTGTCTATTGTGCTCGAGGTTATTTCACAGCAGACTTTAGACCCGTCATGGGGTTTGTCTATTGTGCTCGAGGTTATTTCACAGCAGACTTTAAGCTGTTGCAGAGCATGGCGATCCATTATCTCTCCTCTTTACTGGTCCCCTTAAGTCTGTAGAGCCAGCTACATCCCCTGTCAGTTCTCCATTCTTGTCTGCAGTTAGCCTTGGGCTTTTCCAAGGTCACCTTGTTGCTCAACCCCACCTTTATAATCAAGGTTGGCTGCAATTACAAATGTCTGTCCATGGAGCTTGTGGTTTTCCACATACCATCTGGCCTTGTAGCTTGTGGTTTTCCACATGCTGACTGGCCCTTCTATGGAAGAGGATAGGCTACCCCATTTCTGTCCAGTACTCGCGCTGTGCGTATAATTGGATTGGACAACAGCTTTGCGCATGCGCAACCAACTCTTTGTCCTGGGTGCCCCCCTGCAAGGGCTCAACGGTTGTCTCATTGGATGGGGAAGCTTTTATATTGGCCTTCAATAGTAAGGAGTTTCAGGCTCCGGAGGGCCAGAGGGCTCACTACCTCTTGGACACTGCTGAAGGGCATCTCCTAACAGGAGATCTGCCATGTGGCTTGTTGGGCATCCCCTCATATATTTATGAGGTTCTACCAACCAGACGTCACTCCGCTTTCATTGGCACACACTGTCCTCGGTGGTGGGGCGTCTGAGGGATGGTATTGAAGACTGCCTGGCTTCAGAGAGCATCTGAGGGATGGTATTGAAGACTGCCTGGCTTCAGAGATCATCTGAGGGATGGTATTGAGACTGTCCCTGACAGAAGTGTATGATTGGTTCCCCCGAGCTATTTAGGAGATTCTGGTGAATTCCACGGTGAGACGTCTCACTCGTAATATCAGAGAACCGTGGTTACGCAGGTAACCTTACGTTAGGGAACTCTATCTTGTGTGTACTGCGTATAAATTATGCACCAAAGCTTCTCCATTCTGTGTTTTTATTACAATTAGTGTTTCTATAATTTATTGATGATGATGTTCATTGTCTATTTATTTTTTACATTATTTATGTTGCTGTCTGTAGATTTTAAATATTGAATTGGATGCAGAGTATATCATGATTGGAATTGAATGTCAATTATTTTGAATGCAATTTTGAATAAAACATATATGTAACCTCTTGGTTACTTTTAGTCCTGACTGCATTGATTTACTGTGTTCAACACTAGACGACAGTCCGACGCAAAAGGGAGACTCGAAAACCCGCGCACTCCGAGCTAGCAATGCTGCTAATTTGTTGTTTTGAGTATTTAAGTTAATAACTCGCTGTTCACTAACTAAATAGCTATACAAAAATAGTTAATACAACGATAGCCGCGAGGACAATGGGAGATTTTTAGTCTCCCACCCTCCTCAACTGTCATCGAAAGACCAGGCGCATCACTCTGCCGCTGTCTCTGCACACCCAGAGATTTAACTGTTGGGGTGCTGCTAGAGAGACTGAGTTGGGATGATACTGCTCGTGAGTAACCACTCATTGTAAAAGTGACCTGTTTTCAGACAATTGAGACGTAGATTGTGTATGTGTGCCATTCAGAGGGTGAATGGGCAAGACAAAATATTTAGGTGCTTTTGAACGGGGTATGGTGATAAGTGCCAGGTGCACTGGTTTGTGTCAACAACTGCAGCGCTGCTGGGTTTTTCACGCTCAACAGTTTCTTGCGTGTATCAAGAATGGTTCACCACCCGAAGGACATCCAGCCATCTTGACACAACTGTGGGAAGCATTGGAGTGAACATGGGCCAGCATCCCTGTGGAAGGCATTCGGCATCTTGCAATTGATGAATGTAGATATTCTATACTAAGTGTTTTGGTAACAGGTCCATGTAGAATAAACCTTTTACATAATACCATAGAAGAAGTGTTCTGATAGTATAACAATGTAACAGATACTGTGCCTATATGCATCCTGTCTGGTGGTAATGGGGTTACCATGGTAACATGTCAGAGTGATCCTCACCCCATTACCACCAGACAGGAAGTTACCTTGGTAACATGCCAGAGTGGTCATACCTTCCTGTCTGGTGGTAATGGGGTTACCTTGGTAACATGTCAGTAGTCATACCTTCCTGTCTGGTGGTAATGGGGTTACCATGGTAACATGTCAGTAGTCATACCTTCCTGTCTGGTTGGTAATGGGGTTACCTTGGTAACATGTCAGTGGTCATAATGGGGCGGCAGGGTAGCCTAGTGGTTAGAGCGTTGGACTAGTAACCAGAAGGTTGCAAGTTCAAACCCCCGAGCTGACAAGGTACAAATCTATTCTGCCCCTGAACAGGCAGTTAACCCACTAGGCTGTCATTGAAAATAAGAATTTGTTCTTAACTGGTAAAAGTGCAAATAAATACCTTCCTGTCTGGTGGTAATGAATCTTTCCATTGTGGTGTCCCATATAGAACAGGAGTTCCCTGGTACTGGTCCAGAATACACAGGGTTTCTCCCTCCCATATTGACTGATACCTGATCCTGGTCCAGAATACACAGGGTTTCTCCCTCCCCATATTGACTGATCCTGGTTCAGAATACACAGGGTTTCTCCCTCCCCATATTGACTGATACCTGGTCCTGGTCCAGAATACACAGGGTTTCTCCCTCCCATATTGACTGATACCTGATCCTGGTTCAGAATACACAGGGTTTCTCCCTCCTCATATTGACTGATCCTGGTCCAGAATACACAGGGTTTCTCCCTCCTCATATTGACTGATACCTGGTCCTGGTCCAGAATACACAGGGTTTCTCCCTCCCCATATTGACTGATCCTGGTCCAGAATACACAGGGTTTCTCCCTCCCATATTGATTGATCCTGGCTCAGAATAAACAGGGTTTCTCCCTCATATTGACTGATCCTGGTCCAGAATACACAGGGTTTCTCCCTCCCCATATTGACTGATCCTGGTCCAGAATACACAGGGTTTCTCCCTCCTCATATTGACTGATCCTGGTCCAGAATACACAGGGTTTCTCCCTCCTCATATTGACTGATCCTGGTCCAGAATACACAGGGTTTCTCCCTCCCATATTGACTGATACCTGATCCTGGTCCAGAATACACAGGGTTTCTCCCTCCTCATATTGACTGATCCTGGTCCAGAATGCACAGGGTTTCTCCCTCCCATATTGACTGATACCTGGTACTGGTCCAGAATACACAGGGTTTCTCCCTCCTCATATTGACTGATCCTGGTCCAGAATACACAGGGTTTCTCCCTCATATTGACTGATACCTGATCCTGGTCCAGAATACACAGGGTTTCTCTCTCCTCATATTGACTGATACCTGATCCTGGTCCAGAATACACAGGGTTTCTCTCTCCTCATATTGACTGATACCTGATCCTGGTCCAGAATACACAGGGTTTCTCTCTCCTCATATTGACTGATACCATTCAAATAAATAAAGACAATACAAGTAAAAGTGGTCTAGTAACATGTCTGTCAGAGTACCAGGTCTCTCTCCATTCAGAGACATCAGTATCAAGCCTGTATGTCAGAGTGCCAGGTCTCTGTCCATTCAGAGACATCAGTATCAAGCCTGTCTGTCAGAGTGTCTGGTCTCTGTCCATTCAGAGACATCAATATCAAGCCTGTCTGGTCTCTCTCCATTCAGAGACATCAGTATCAAATCAAATCAATCAAATCAAATGTATTTATATAGCCCTTCGTACATCAGCTGATATCTCAAAGTGCTGTACAGGAACCCAGCCTAAAACCCCAAACAGCAAGCAATGCAGGTGTAGAAGCACGGTGGCTAGGAAAAACTCCCTAGAAAGGCCAAAACCTAGAGAGGAACCAGGCTATGTGGGGTTGCCAGTCCTCTTCTGGCTGTGCCAGGTGGAGATTATAACAGAACATGGCCAAGATGTTCAAATGTTCATAAATGACCAGCATGGTTGAATAATAATAAGGCAGAACAGTTGAAACTGGAGCAGCAGCACGGCCAGGTGGACTGGTGACAGCAAGGAGTCATCATGTCAGGTAGTCCTGGGGCATGGTCCTAGAGACACTGTGGCCCCATCCGAGGACACCCCCGGACAGGGCCAAACAGGAAGGATATAACCCCATCCACTTTGCCAAAGCACAGCCCCCACACCACTAGAGGGATATCTTCAACCACCAACTTACCATCCTGAGACAAGGCTGAGTATAGCCCACAAAGATCTCCGCCACGGCACAACCCAAGGGGGGGCGCCAACCCAGACAGGATGACCACATCAGTGAATCAACCCACTCAGGTGACGCACCCCCTCCAGGGACGGTATGAGAGAGCCCCAGTAAGCCAGTGACTCAGCCCCTGTAATCAAGCCTGTCTGTCAGAGTGCCAGGTCTCTCTCCATTCAGAGACATCAGTATCAAGCCTGTCTGGTCTCTCTCCATTCAGAGACATCAGTATCAAGCCTGTCTGGTCTCTCTCCATTCAGAGACATCAGTATCAAGCCTGTCTGGTCTCTTTCCATTCAGAGACATCAGTATCAAGCCTGTCTGGTCTCTCTCCATTCAGAGACATCAGTATCAAGCCTGTCTGGTCTCTCTCCATTCAGAGACATCAGTATCAAGCCTGCAAGTCTTCATGTGCTTCTGTTTCTGTGAACACATATTCACTGTTCCATTACCAATGGCAGTGAGGGATAGGTGATATCTGACACACAAACTTGAACAGGGCCGACCTAAACCTACAGTGCCAGTCAAAGGTTTAGACACACCTACTCATTCAAGGGTTTTTCTTTATTTTTACTATTTTCTACATTGTAGAATAATAGTGAAGACATCAAAACTATGAAATAACATACAGTAAAGTACACAAGCTTACAAACATTTACAATGAATAGCAAAATCACAGTCATCACAAGAATGGCTTCAGATCAAAGTCTACGTTGAGAACAAAGGGGGCAAGGGGTCTTTAAATGAAAGATCCAGGCAGCATCTCGTTTTAACAATAAATTATCAAGGTCACCCCCTCTCCTAGGGAGGGTGACATGTTCGATGCCGATATAACGTAGGGACGCAATCGAGGGGTTCGCTTCCAAAAAGTGGGCCGCAACTGGGTAAGTCGAGTTTTGCACCTAATGGTGCTACGGTGCTCCGAGATTCATACTTTTAATTCACTCTTCGTTTTACCCACATTATTTTTACCAGAAGGACAAGTTATAAGATAAATAACTGCCTTAGTGGAGCACGTGGAAACACCTTTGATTGAGGGTGTTTGAAGGATCTACATTTATAAGTGCCATTACATTGAGCACAGCCGTTACATTTGTAGTTTCCATCCACTAGGGGCGCAAAACATTTTTTATCCATTATTTCACCAGGTAAGTTGACTGAGAACACGTTCTCATTTGCAGCAACGACCTGGGGAATAGTTACAGGGGAGAGGAGGGGGATGAAAGAGCCAATTGTAAACTGGGGATTACTAGGTGACTGTGATGGTTTGAGGGCCAGATTGGGAATTTAGCCAGGACACCGGGGGTTAACACCCCTACTCTTACGATAAGTGCCATGGGATCTTTAATAACCTCAGAGAGTCAGGACACCCGTTTAACACCCCATCCGAAAGACGGCACCCTACACAGGGCAGTGTCCCCAATCACTACCCTGGGGCATTGGGATATACCAACCAGGACCAACATTGCTTAGCTTCAGAAGCAAGCCAGCAGTGGTATGCAGGGTGTTATGCTGCTGGCTTTGATAGACGTTGTGCAGGGATATCTTGGGGTGGTAAATCAGAGTGTACCAATTGATCTCTGAGGTTTCTGCCCCGTGAGAATACGACCAAGGGAAGGTCAGACAACACATTACCGACCTATCATCGGATCTTAGAATGTGCCATTGTTTGTGGTCGATTCCCTTGACTTGTTCAGAGCACTTTGAATAGTGAGTAGATAGAAGGCTGCTTTTTGTGTGACTGTCCTTGAAAAAGATCACGTCTCGGTTTGTTTTGAATTTTATCAACGGCTGTATTAGTCTGATCATTCTTGTACCCCCTCTCCTTGAATTTTATTTGCATCTCAGCCATATTTCTGTCAAAATCTGATTATTTTTTTTGCAAATTCTTTTGATTCGACAGAATTGTCTGTAGGGCAAAGTGTTTTTCAAGGGAAGCCCTCAACAAACTGTTACGATCAGTAGGTTTCCTGTAAAGATCAGTGTATAGAACATTATCCTCACACAAGATCAGAAGATCAAGGAGCCTGATTTGACGTGTGTCAGATTGCATAGTAAATCTCAGATGCTCAGAACAGCAGTTAAGAAAAGCATGGAACGCCTGGAGCTGTTTGGCATCACTCCTCCATGGAACGCCTGGAGCTGTTTGGCATCACTCCTCCATGGAACGCCTGGAGCTGTTTGGCATCACTCCTCCATGGAACGCCTGGAGCTGTTTGGCATCACCCCTCCATGGAACGCCTGGAGCTGTTTGGCATCACTCCTCCATGGAACGCCTGGAGCTGTTTGGCATCACTCCTCCATGGAACGCCTGGAGCTGTTTGGCATCACCCCTCCATGGAACGCCTGGAGCTGTTTGGCATCACCCCTCCATGGAACGCCTGGAGCTGTTTGGCATCACTCCTCCATGGAACGCCTGGAGCTGTTTGGCATCACTCCTCCATGGAACGCCTGGAGCTGTTTGGCATCACTCCTCCATGGAACGCCTGGAGCTGTTTGGCATCACTCCTCCATGGAACGCCTGGAGCTGTTTGGCATCACTCCTCCATGGAACGCCTGGAGCTGTTTGGCATCACTCCTCCATGGAATGCCTGGAGCTGTTTGGCATCACTCCTCCATGGAACGCCTGGAGCTGTTTGGCATCACTCCTCCATGGAACGCCTGGAGCTGTTTGGCATCACCCCTCCATGGAACGCCTGGAGCTGTTTGGCATCACCCCTCCATGGAACGCCTGGAGCTGTTTGGCATCACTCCTCCATGGAACGCCTGGAGCTGTTTGGCATCACCCCTCCATGGAACGCCTGGAGCTGTTTGGCATCACTCCTCCATAGAACGCCTGGAGCTGTTTGGCATCACTCCTCCATGGAACGCCTGGAGCTGTTTGGCATCACTCCTCCATGGAACGCCTGGAGCTGTTTGGCATCACTCCTCCATGGAACGCCTGGAGCTGTTTGGCATCACTCCTCCATAGAACGCCTGGAGCTGTTTGGCATCACCCCTCCATAGAACGCCTGGAGCTGTTTGGCATCACTCCTCCATAGAACGCCTGGAGCTGTTTGGCATCACTCCTCCATGGAACGCCTGGAGCTGTTTGGCATCACCCCTCCATGGAACGCCTGGAGCTGTTTGGCATCACTCCTCCATAGAACGCCTGGAGCTGTTTGGCATCACTCCTCCATGGAACGCCTGGAGCTGTTTGGCATCACTCCTCCATGGAACGCCTGGAGCTGTTTGGCATCACTCCTCCATGGAACGCCTGGAGCTGTTTGGCATCACTCCTCCATAGAACGCCTGGAGCTGTTTGGCATCACCCCTCCATAGAACGCCTGGAGCTGTTTGGCATCACTCCTCCATAGAACGCCTGGAGCTGTTTGGCATCACTCCTCCATGGAACGCCTGGAGCTGTTTGGCATCACTCCTCCATGGAACGCCTGGAGCTGTTTGGCATCACCCCTCCATGGAACGCCTGGAGCTGTTTGGCATCACCCCTCCATAGAACGCCTGGAGCTGTTTGGCATCACCCCTCCATAGAACGCCTGGAGCTGTTTGGCATCACTCCTCCATGGAACGCCTGGAGCTGTTTGGCATCACTCCTCCATGGAATGCCTGGAGCTGTTTGGCATCACTCCTCCATGGAACGCCTGGAGCTGTTTGGCATCACTCCTCCATGGAACGCCTGGAGCTGTTTGGCATCACTCCTCCATGGAACGCCTGGAGCTGTTTGGCATCACCCCTCCATGGAACGCCTGGAGCTGTTTGGCATCACCCCTCCATAGAACGCCTGGAGCTGTTTGGCATCACCCCTCCATAGAACGCCTGGAGCTGTTTGGCATCACTCCTCCATGGAACGCCTGGAGCTGTTTGGCATCACTCCTCCATGGAACGCCTGGAGCTGTTTGGCATCACTCCTCCATGGAACGCCTGGAGCTGTTTGGCATCACTCCTCCATGGAACGCCTGGAGCTGTTTGGCATCACTCCTCCATGGAACAAAAATATCATCAATATACCGTTTCCAAATAATGATGTGAGGCAAGAAAACATTTGAGAGGATTGAAAATAGACTGTTTCTCCATGTAAGCCACATACAAATTAGCATAGTTGGGAGCCATGGGGGATCCCATAGCAGTACCCTTCACCTGAATAAATACATAATTTAGAAACATGAAGTAGTTGTGTCTGTGAGTACTATTTCAGACAATGTTATAATGCATGCACTGGAAGGTAGTTCATTAGGGTCACGTTGCAGAAGAAGATGTCCCATAGCGTCAATACCGCCCTCGTGTGGAGTATTTGTGTATGACGACTTAAGTAATTTTGTAATCAATGTTCAAAGATTTCAATTTATGTTTATCTGTCTGATATCCAGAGGTTGTAAAATCCTGGTCTTCAATAAAACAGACAGAGTTCCCAGCTCACAATTCATCAGATCCCGATTTATTTGTGAGAGCTCTCCAGTTTTCACAAATACATTCCTTCTTATACCATCCTAACCTACGCACATACAAACACACCAACATAGGGATTTTCTCATGAGTCTCACCACAGTTTATAACCCCTCAGCTGACAGTTCTAGGCCCCCCCCCCCCCAGATACTAGAGCTCTGGAGGGGCTCTCCCTGTCCTCTCTTATCTCCACGTACATTCCTTTCTTCCTAGGTACATGCCATATAACCCCTTCCTAATGGACAAACATTATTTAACACGACAAGAAAGACAGGGTAGATTTCTTGCCCGTATACCTCATTTAGTCATTTCATAAAAAAATCCCATAACGAATCAACATCAAAAGTAACTAACAAAGTATTCTCAGGGAGAGGATCAAACGATTCAATAATAGAGACCATACTGCTGGTGTCCTTTAGGAGGGGAGCTGTTCTGAGACCATACTGCTGGTGTCCTTTAGGAGGGGAGCTGTTCTGAGACCATACTGCTGGTGTCCTTTAGGAGGGGAGCTGTTCTGAGACCATACTGCTGGTGTCCTTTAGGAGGGGAGCTGTTCTGAGACCAGACTGCTGGTGTCCTTTAGGAGGGGAGCTGTTCTGAGACCATACTGCTGGTGTCCTTTACAAAGGAGGGGAGCTGTTCTGAGACCATACTGCTGGTGTCCTTTAGGAGGGGAGCTGTTCTGAGATCATACTGTTGGTGTCCTTTAGGAGGGGAGCTGTTCTGAGACCAGACTGCTGGTGTCCTTTACAAAGGAGGGGAGCTGTTCTGAGACCATACTGCTGGTGTCCTTTAGGAGGGGAGCTGTTCTGAGACCATACTGCTGGTGTCCTTTAGGAGGGGAGCTGTTCTGATACCACACTGCTGGTGTCCTTTAGGAGGGGAGCTGTTCTGAGACCATACTGCTGGTGTCCTTTACAAAGGAGGGGAGCTGTTCTGAGACCATACTGCTGGTGTCCTTTAGGAGGGGAGCTGTTCTGAGATCATACTGTTGGTGTCCTTTAGGAGGGGAGCTGTTCTGAGACCAGACTGCTGGTGTCCTTTAGGAGGGGAGCTGTTCTGAGACCAGACTGCTTGTGTCCTTTAGGAGGGGAGCTGTTCTGAGACCATACTGCTGGTGTCCTTTAGGAGGGGAGCTGTTCTGAGACCAGACTGCTGGTGTCCTTTAGGAGGGGAGCTGTTCTGAGACCATACTGCTGGTGTCCTTTACAAAGGAGGGGAACTGTTCTGAGACCATACTGCTGGTGTCCTTTACAAAGGAGGGGAGCTGGTCTGAGACCAGACTGCTGGTGTCCTTTACAAAGGAGGGGAGCTGGTCTGAGACCAGACTGCTGGTGTCCTTTAGGAGGGGAGCTGTTCTGAGACCAGACTGCTGGTGTCCTTTAGGAGGGGAGCTGTTCTGAGACCAGACTGCTGGTGTCCTTTAGGAGGGGAGCTGTTCTGAGCCCATACTGCTGGTGTCCTTTAGGAGGGGAGCTGTTCTGAGACCAGACTGCTGGTGTCCTTTAGGAGGGGAGCTGTTCTGAGACCAGACTGCTGGTGTCCTTTAGGAGGGGAGCTGTTCTGAGACCAGACTGCTGGTGTCCTTTAGGAGGGGAGCTGTTCTGAGACCAGACTGCTGGTGTCTTTTAGGAGGGGAGCTGTTCTGAGACCATACTGCTGGTGTCCTTTACAAAGGAGGGGAGCTGTTCTGAGACCATACTGCTGGTGTCCTTTACGGGTAAGGACTGACGTATCGGATTGTAAATCAAGCAAAGCTTGTTTTTCATCCTGAGGTAAATTATGGAAATATTTGGACTCCTGTTTGTTTTTAAGTAGATGAGCAACATCTTTTTCAACCAGTCTGCAATATGTCTCAATATAGTGATTGTTTCAACATGACAGTGCACCCATGCACAAAGCGAGGTCCATACAGAAATGGTTTGTCGAGATCGGTTTGATACTGATGTCTCTAAATAATTAGTAAATATTTTCTTAACTAATATTTCTTGAACCACATTGTTGGTTAAGGGCTTGTCAGTAAGCATTTCACGGTAAGGTCTACACCTGTTGTATTTGTCGTGTTGGGGTAGGTTCCTTGTTCCTTGTCAATCATTTACTTATTGGTGAAATCAGCAATCAGGCATTATCTTTAAGTAAATCAATCAAAAACCTTTATTAATGTAGTTGCAGACAGAAGTTGACGACGGGAACGCAGCACGCATGTTTCAGAGTAAGTTCTGCAAAATAGGAAAGGGTCCAAGTTGTTTTAATGTGCTTGCAGTCAACCCCTAGTGATGTACCTGCCTACAACAATACCTTCTACTCATTAGACCAAGCATATACAGTTATACAAACCTGCAGGAGAAAACAATAGTTCCAGTGCTCAGCAGTAAATGTCCCCAAGTTGCTTCATAGTGTTATGTCTGACTCGTCTTTTATCTCTTTCACTCCCCTGCAGGGTTCTGTGTCTATGAATCTCTTTTAGCCTTGAGGCGTTTTCTCACAGACACCCTGTTTTGACTGCAATGGCTCACACATCTCTCAGACTGTTTCTTTATAAGAGGCAGACACTAGTAAAGAACTGTGGAACAGTATTAAACCTTATAATGCATGTATTGCTAATCTGTGTTCCAGGACCCTTCCCCTTCTATTAATACAACATAAGCATAATCAATTATTATAATACATCAATCATTTGGTGCAGCCCCTATCATGACCCCAAGGTGAACCCCATCATTCGCATGTGCTAAATTACATTTGATTAAGGGCTGTGTAATTATTGACCTGGCAGTAAATCACCTCTAGTCCTTCACCAATAATTGTACTTTTTTAAAAGCAGGATGTTAAACTCTGATTTCTTTAATTGCAATATACAGATTCATATTTTTTACTTTCCAGGAGGTACTCCGAGATAGACCATCTTCTTTAAAACTTGTTTGTGTGGGCCCACTTGAACTGACCCCATGGCTGTGACAATGTCAATCCCCCACTGCTCATTACTCTTCCTGGTCTGCCCTCCCATTAGTAGGATGGGTTTACAGGGTTCAGTCTTGAATACCAGGGGCCGAGGTGTTTCAGGGTTCAGTCTTGAATACCAGGGGTCGAGGTGTTTCAGGGTTCACTCTTGAATACCAGGGACCGAGGTGTTTCAGGGTTCACTCTTGAATACCAGGGGCTGAGGTGTTTCAGGGTTCACTCTTGAATACCAGGGGCTGAGGTGTTTCAGGGTTCAGTCTTGAATACCAGGGGTTGAGGTGTTTCAGGGTTCACTCTTGAATACCAGGGGCTGAGGTGTTTCAGGGTTCAGTCTTGAATACCAGGGGCCGAGGTGTTTCAGGGTTCACTCTTGAATCCCAGGGGCTGAGGTGTTTCAGGGTTCAGTCTTGAATACCAGGGGCCGAGGTGTTTCAGGGTTCAGTCTTGAATACCAGGGGCTGAGGTTTTGTGGGTCCTAAAAAAAGGGGGGATGTTTTTCTAAATTTTACATGACTGCAGACATTACAACAATATTACAACAAATGACCAGCTACTCTGATATTTACATACTGAGATCAATAAAACCAACGACCCATGTTTTGAATACAACCAATAGCATAGGCTAATGAAAAGTAAATGTAATTTATATTTCACTTAATCTGCAGCCCTTCTTGCAGTGCTGTGTTTTCTTCCATGTGCTGTCTCTCCCCAAGGCCAGATAAATACCACTTCTTATTATGAATTCAATGGATGGGGGTCAGTAACCCCATATGAGGTTATTGTGTTGGTAGGCCTACTGTTAAAATAATATTTTAAATAATCTGCCAGAAAATAGCCTAGCCTACAATTAATTACAAGAAGAGGTGTGTTATGATCATCCTCGTGATCGTGGTTGAGTGCACTTGAATGCAGATCACAGACCTGTTATTAGAGCTTGCCACGTTGTTAGTTTGTTCTTGCTAGCTAGGTAGACGCTAATCCTGATACCAGCCATAAAGGTACAATCTGGGATGTCCTGGTTGGTCTGTGCACAGCTACAACTCACCTCTCATGTAAAACTCCGTTCAACCTTCAGCGCGTGCTGAGCCGTGATGTTCCTGTAAAAATAGCGCTGGGTGGACTCTGATGCCTCAAAAAGACGATAAATAACGAACTCCCCTATTCATTAATACCATATACCCCTCAAATTCAACTCTGGACCTCTAAACCAGTTCCACTGATTTCTTTTCCCATTTTACCCCTGATTTTAACCTGTGACACCAGCTGTGTGTAATTCATTATCAAGTAGAAAACCAGCAGTAATCTGAACCTCGTAGGGTAAGATTTGAATCCCCTTGCTTATCGTTTTATCTACTATCAGTCAGGGATGACATGAATAGGAATGCTGACCATGTTTATTTAGGACATTTATAGATGAAATATAGTCTATTCTATCGCATCCAGGGATGCTGCTGTATCTGCTCCAGGGTTGGCCGGTCGTCTGGACTGACAGCGAGGCACCGGCGAATCAGGTGACGGCAATCTGCAACACAAAATGGTGACGTCATGTCAGTCTCATAACACATGCAGGTGAAGTGTTTTAGCCCGTTAAACTAAAGCCTAGGCTTTGAGTCGTCAGGCGAGTTTAACACGTAAATTCGGTTCACAAACCTAACTTCGTTACACAAAGACACACAAAAAAAATCTAAATCAAACAACATGTTATTTGTCACACAGTAGACAATATGCATATAAGGTGAAATGCTTGTGTGCTAGCTCAACATTGCACTACAATAATCAATATCGATATTTAAAAATATTTTTAAATAAATACATTTTTTAAAGAAGTAAATCAAATATGAGGTACTTAGAAGGAAGCCTAGTAATGAACTGACATGTATACAATATAATATACTGTATAGATGATGAATGTGCTATGTCAAATATGACTGTATTTACCAACAAAGTGGATAGTGTCTTGGTCTCGCAGTTTAATCAGTAGTAAAGAATAGAACAGCAGCGTTGACCGTGTGTGTGTGTGTTGTGTGCTTGTTTGTAAGGGTTGGATGTGTTTAGGGTCAGTGTAAGTAGTCTCCAGGAGCAGATAGTCTTTAAGGTCGCTACACACACGCTCACCTCTGGATATTCCACGTGGAAAGTAGAGGGTTGCTTTGACGATGCTTGCGTCACTGTAGAAAGGAACATCACCCCACACCATCTAGACAAAAACAGTTCCACAGAAAGCCTTATTACAGAAATCTGCTATCTCTTTATTAACGCAGCGGTGTTACTATTATTAAAGAGGAGGAGAGGGGTGTTACTATTATTAAAGAGGAGGAGAGGGGTGTTACTATTATTAAAGAGGAGGAGAGGGGTGTTACTATTATTAAAGAGGAGGAGAGGGGTGTTACTATTATTAAAGAGGGGTGTTACTATTATTAAAGAAGAGGAGAGGGGTATTACTATTATTAAAGAGGGGTGTTACTATTATTAAAGAAGAGGAGAGGGGTATTACTATTATTAAAGAGGGGTGTTACTATTATTAAAGAGGGGTGTTACTATTATTAAAGAGGGGTGTTACTATTATTAAAGAGGAGGAGAGGGGTATTACTATTATTAAAGAGGAGGAGAGGGGTATTACTATTATTAAAGAGGAGGAGAGGGGTATTACTATTATTAAAGAGGAGGAGAGGGGTATTACTATTATTAAAGAGGAGTGTTACTATTATTAAAGAGGGGTGTTACTATTATTAAAGAGGAGGAGAGGGGTATTACTATTATTAAAGAGGAGGAGAGGGGTATTACTATTATTAAAGAGGAGGAGAGGGGTATTACTATTATTAAAGAGGAGGAGAGGGGTGTTACTATTATTAAAGAGGAGGAGAGGGGTGTTACTAATATTAAAGAGGGGTGTTACTATTATTAAAGAGGAGGAGAGGGGTGTTACTATTATTAAAGAGGAGGAGAGGGGTGTTACTATTATTAAAGAGGTGTGTTACTATTATTAAAGAGGGGTGTTACTATTATTAAAGAGGGGTGTTACTATTATTAAAGAGGAGGAGAGGGGTATTACTATTATTAAAGAGGAGGAGAGGGGTGTTACTATTATTAAAGAGGAGGAGAGGGGTGTTACTATTATTAAAGAGGGGTGTTACTATTATTAAAGAGGAGGAGAGGGGTATTACTATTATTAAAGAGGAGGAGAGGGGTGTTACTATTATTAAAGAGGAGGAGAGGGGTGTTACTATTATTAAAGAGGAGGAGAGTGGTGTTACTATTATTAAAGAGGAGGAGAGGGGTGTTACTATTATTAAAGAGGGGTATTACTATTATTAAAGAGGAGGAGAGGGGTGTTACTATTATTAAAGAGGGGTGTTACTATTATTAAAGAGGGGTGTTACTATTATTAAAGAGGAGGAGAGGGGTATTACTATTATTAAAGAGGAGGAGAGGGGTATTACTATTATTAAAGAGGAGGAGAGGGGTATTACTATTATTAAAGAGGAGGAGAGGGGTATTACTATTATTAAAGAGGAGTGTTACTATTATTAAAGAGGGGTGTTACTATTATTAAAGAGGAGGAGAGGGGTATTACTATTATTAAAGAGGAGGAGAGGGGTATTACTATTATTAAAGAGGAGGAGAGGGGTATTACTATTATTAAAGAGGAGGAGAGGGGTGTTACTATTATTAAAGAGGAGGAGAGGGGTGTTACTAATATTAAAGAGGGGTGTTACTATTATTAAAGAGGAGGAGAGGGGTGTTACTATTATTAAAGAGGAGGAGAGGGGTGTTACTATTATTAAAGAGGTGTGTTACTATTATTAAAGAGGGGTGTTACTATTATTAAAGAGGGGTGTTACTATTATTAAAGAGGAGGAGAGGGGTATTACTATTATTAAAGAGGAGGAGAGGGGTGTTACTATTATTAAAGAGGAGGAGAGGGGTGTTACTATTATTAAAGAGGGGTGTTACTATTATTAAAGAGGAGGAGAGGGGTATTACTATTATTAAAGAGGAGGAGAGGGGTGTTACTATTATTAAAGAGGAGGAGAGGGGTGTTACTATTATTAAAGAGGAGGAGAGTGGTGTTACTATTATTAAAGAGGAGGAGAGGGGTGTTACTATTATTAAAGAGGGGTATTACTATTATTAAAGAGGAGGAGAGGGGTGTTACTATTATTAAAGAGGGGTGTTACTATTATTAAAGAGGGGTGTTACTATTATTAAAGAGGAGGAGAGGGGTATTACTATTATTAAAGAGGAGGAGAGGGGTTTTACTATTATTAAAGAGGGGTGTTACTATTATTAAAGAGGAGGAGAGGGGTATTACTATTATTAAAGAGGAGGCGAGGTGTGTTACTATTATTAAAGAGGAGGAGAGGGGTATTACTATTATTAAAGAGGAGGAGAGGGGTTTTACTATTATTAAAGAGGGGTGTTACAATTATTAAAGAGGAGGAGAGGGGTATTACTATTATTAAAGAGGAGGAGAGGGGTGTTACTATTATTAAAGAGGAGGAGAGGGGTGTTAATATTATGAAAGAGGAGGAGAGGGGTGTTACTATTATTAAAGAGGAGGAGAGGGGTGTTACTATAATTAAAGAGGAGGAGAGGGGTGTTACTATTATTAAAGAGGGGTGTTACTATTATTAAAGAGGAGGAGAGGGGTATTACTATTATTAAAGAGGGGTGTTACTATTATTAAAGAGGAGGAGAGGGGTGTTACTATTATTAAAGAGGAGGAGAGGGGTGTTACTATTATTAAAGAGGAGGAGAGGGGTATTACTATTATTAAAGAGGAGGAGAGAGGTATTACTATTATTAAAGAGGAGGAGAGGGGTGTTACTATTATTAAAGAGGGGTGTTACTATTATTAAAGAGGGGTGTTATTATTATTAAAGAGGAGGAGAGGGGTATTACTATTATTAAAGAGGAGGAGAGGGGTGTTACTATTATTAAAGAGGGGTGTTACTATTATTAAAGAGGGGTGTTACTATTATTAAAGAGGGGTGTTACTATTATTAAAGAGGGGGAGAGGGGTGTTACTATTATTAAAGAGGGGTACTACTATTATTAAAGAGGAGGAGACGGGTGTTACTATTATTAAAGAGGAGGAGAGGGGTTTTACTATTATTAAAGAGGAGGTGAGGGGTGTTACTATTATTAAAGAGGGGTGTTACTATTATTAAAGAGGGGTGTTACTATTATTACAGAGGGGTGTTACTATTATTAAAGAGGAGGAGAGGGGTATTACTATTATTAAAGAGGGGTGTTACTATTATTAAAGAGGAGGAGAGGGGTGTTACTATTATTAAAGAGGAGGAGAGGGGTGTTACTATTATTAAAGAGGTGTGTTACTATTATTAAAGAGGGGTGTTACTATTATTAAAGAGGGGTGTTACTATTATTAAAGAGGAGGAGAGGGGTATTACTATTATTAAAGAGGAGGAGAGGGGTGTTACTATTATTAAAGAGGAGGAGAGGGGTGTTACTATTATTAAAGAGGGGTGTTACTATTATTAAAGAGGAGGAGAGGGGTATTACTATTATTAAAGAGGAGGAGAGGGGTGTTACTATTATTAAAGAGGAGGAGAGGGGTGTTACTATTATTAAAGAGGAGGAGAGTGGTGTTACTATTATTAAAGAGGAGGAGAGGGGTGTTACTATTATTAAAGAGGGGTATTACTATTATTAAAGAGGAGGAGAGGGGTGTTACTATTATTAAAGAGGGGTGTTACTATTATTAAAGAGGGGTGTTACTATTATTAAAGAGGAGGAGAGGGGTATTACTATTATTAAAGAGGAGGAGAGGGGTTTTACTATTATTAAAGAGGGGTGTTACTATTATTAAAGAGGAGGAGAGGGGTATTACTATTATTAAAGAGGAGGCGAGGTGTGTTACTATTATTAAAGAGGAGGAGAGGGGTATTACTATTATTAAAGAGGAGGAGAGGGGTTTTACTATTATTAAAGAGGGGTGTTACAATTATTAAAGAGGAGGAGAGGGGTATTACTATTATTAAAGAGGAGGAGAGGGGTGTTACTATTATTAAAGAGGAGGAGAGGGGTGTTACTATTATTAAAGAGGAGGAGAGGGGTGTTACTATTATTAAAGAGGGGTGTTACTATTATTAAAGAGGAGGAGAGGGGTATTACTATTATTAAAGAGGGGTGTTACTATTATTAAAGAGGAGGAGAGGGGTGTTACTATTATTAAAGAGGAGGAGAGGGGTGTTACTATTATTAAAGAGGAGGAGAGGGGTATTACTATTATTAAAGAGGAGGAGAGAGGTATTACTATTATTAAAGAGGAGGAGAGGGGTGTTACTATTATTAAAGAGGGGTGTTACTATTATTAAAGAGGGGTGTTACTATTATTAAAGAGGAGGAGAGGGGTATTACTATTATTAAAGAGGAGGAGAGGGGTGTTACTATTATTAAAGAGGGGTGTTACTATTATTAAAGAGGGGTGTTACTATTATTAAAGAGGGGTGTTACTATTATTAAAGAGGGGGAGAGGGGTGTTACTATTATTAAAGAGGGGTACTACTATTATTAAAGAGGAGGAGACGGGTGTTACTATTATTAAAGAGGAGGAGAGGGGTTTTATTATTATTAAAGAGGAGGTGAGGGGTGTTACTATTATTAAAGAGGGGTGTTACTATTATTAAAGAGGGGTGTTACTATTATTACAGAGGGGTGTTACTATTATTAAAGAGGAGGAGAGGGGTATTACTATTATTAAAGAGGGGTGTTACTATTATTAAAGAGCAGGAGAGGGGTGTTACTATTATTAAAGAGGAGGAGAGGGGTATTACTATTATTAAAGAGGAGGAGAGGGGTATTACTATTATTAAAGAGGAGGAGAGGGGTGTTACTATTATTAAAGAGGGGTGTTACTATTATTAAAGAGGGGTGTTACTATTATTAAAGAGGAGGAGAGGGGTATTACTATTATTAAAGAGGAGGAGAGGGGTGTTACTATTATTAAAGAGGGGTGTTACTATTATTAAAGAGGGGTGTTACTATTATTAAAGAGGGTTGTTACTATTATTAAAGAGGGGTGTTACTATTATTAAAGAGGGGGAGAGGGGTGTTACTATTATTAAAGAGGGGTACTACTATTATTAAAGAGGAGGAGAGGTGTGTTACTATTATTAAAGAGGAGGAGAGGGGTTTTACTATTATTAAAGAGGAGGTGAGGGGTGTTACTATTATTAAAGAGGGGTGTTACTATTATTAAAGAGGGGTACTACTATTATTAAAGAGGAGGAGAGGGGTGTTACTATTATTAAAGAGGAGGAGAGGGGTGTTACTATTATTAAAGAGGAGGTGAGGGGTGTTACTATTATTAAAGAGGGGTGTTACTATTATTAAAGAGGGGTGTTACTATTATTACAGAGGGGTGTTACTATTATTAAAGAGGAGGAGAGGGGTATTACTATTATTAAAGAGGGGTGTTACTATTATTAAAGAGCAGGAGAGGGGTGTTACTATTATTAAAGAGGAGGAGAGGGGTATTACTATTATTAAAGAGGAGGAGAGGGGTATTACTATTATTAAAGAGGAGGAGAGGGGTGTTACTATTATTAAAGAGGGGTGTTAATATTATTAAAGAGGGGTGTTACTATTATTAAAGAGGAGGAGAGGGGTATTACTATTATTAAAGAGGAGGAGAGGGGTGTTACTATTATTAAAGAGGGGTGTTACTATTATTAAAGAGGGGTGTTACTATTATTAAAGAGGGGTGTTACTATTATTAAAGAGGGGGAGAGGGGTGTTACTATTATTAAAGAGGGGTACTACTATTATTAAAGAGGAGGAGAGGGGTGTTACTATTATTAAAGAGGGGTGTTACTATTATTAAAGAGGAGGAGAGGGGTTTTACTATTATTAAAGAGGAGGTGAGGGGTGTTACTATTATTAAAGAGGGGTGTTACTATTATTAAAGAGGGGTGTTACTATTATTAAAGAGGGGTGTTACTATTATTAAAGAGGGGTGTTACTATTATTAAAGAGGGGTGTTACTATTATTAAAGAGGGGGAGAGGGGTGTTACTATTATTAAAGAGGGATACTACTATTATTAAAGAGGAGGTGAGGGGTGTTACTATTATTAAAGAGGGGTGTTACTATTATTAAAGAGGGGTGTTACTATTATTAAAGAGGAGGAGAGGGGTGTTACTATTATTAAAGAGGGGTGTTACTATTATTAAAGAGGGGTGTTACTATTATTAAAGAGGGATGTTACTATTATTAAAGAGGAGTGTTACTATTATTAAAGAGGAGGAGAGGGGTGTTACTATTATTAAAGAGGGGTGTTACTATTATTAAAGAGGGATGTTACTATTATTAAAGAGGAGTGTTACTATTATTAAAGAGGAGGAGAGGGGTGTTACTATTATTAAAGAGGAGGAGAGGGGTGTTACTATTATTAAAGAGGAGGAGAGGGGTATTACTATTATTAAAGAGGAGGAGAGGGGTGTTACTATTATTAAAGAGGAGGAGAGGGGTGTTACTATTATTAAAGAGGGGTGTTACTATTATTAAAGAGGAGGAGAGGGGTGTTACTATTATTAAAGAGGAGGAGAGGGGTGTTACTATTATTAAAGAGGAGGAGAGGGGTGTTACTATTATTAAAGAGGAGGAGAGGGGTATTACTATTATTAAAGAGGAGGAGAGGAGTGTTACTATTATTAAAGAGGAGGTGAGGGGTGTTACTATTATTAAAGAGGGGTGTTACTATTATTAAAGAGGGGTGTTACTATTATTAAAGAGGGATGTTACTATTATTAAAGAGGAGTGTTACTATTATTAAAGAGGAGGAGAGGGGTGTTACTATTATTAAAGAGGAGGAGAGGGGTGTTACTATTATTAAAGAGGAGGAGAGGGGTATTACTATTATTAAAGAGGAGGAGAGGGGTGTTACTATTATTAAAGAGGAGGAGAGGGGTGTTACTATTATTAAAGAGGGGTGTTACTATTATTAAAGAGGAGGAGAGGGGTGTTACTATTATTAAAGAGGAGGAGAGGGGTATTACTATTATTAAAGAGGAGGAGAGGGGTGTTACTATTATTAAAGAGGAGGAGAGGTGTATTACTATTATTAAAGAGGAGAGGAGGGGTATTACTATTATTAAAGAGGAGGAGAGGGGTGTTACTATTATTAAAGAGGAGGAGAGGTGTATTACTATTATGAAAGAGGAGGAGAGGGGTGTTACTATTATTAAAGAGGAGGAGAGGGGTGTTACTATTATTAAAGAGGAGGAGAGGGGTGTTACTATTATTAAAGAGGAGGAGAGGGGTATTACTATTATTAAAGAGGAGGAGAGGGGTGTTACTATTATTAAAGAGGGGTGTTACTATTATTAAAGAGGGGTGTTACTATTATTAAAGAGGAGGAGAGGGGTATTACTATTATTAAAGAGGAGGAGAGGGGTGTTACTATTATTAAAGAGGGGTGTTACTATTATTAAAGAGGGGTACTACTATTATTAAAGAGGAGGAGAGGGGTATTACTATTATTAAAGAGGAGGTGAGGGGTGTTACTATTATTAAAGAGGGGTGTTACTATTATTAAAGAGGGGTGTTACTATTATTAAAGAGGGGTGTTACTATTATTAAAGAGGAGGAGAGGGGTGTTACTATTATTAAAGAGGAGGAGAGGGGTGTTACTATTATTAAAGAGGAGGAGAGGGGTATTACTATTATTAAAGAGGAGGAGAGGGGTGTTACTATTATTAAAGAGGAGGAGAGGGGTGTTACTATTATTAAAGAGGGGTACTACTATTATTAAAGAGGAGGAGAGGGGTGTTACTATTATTAAAGAGGAGGAGAGGGGTGTTACTATTATTAAAGAGGGGTGTTACTATTATTAAAGAGGAGGAGAGGGGTATTGTACCACCAGCAATAATTTAGTAGTAAAGTTATAGTATAGTAGTACTAGCAGCAGAATCAGTAGAGGCAGTATTAGTAATGGTAGTAGTAGCAGTGGTAGTAGTAGTAGTTGTAGTAGCAGTGGTAGTAGTATCAGTAGTAGTGGTAGTGGTAGTAGTAGTATCAGTATTAGCAGTAGCATTGGTAGTAGTAGTAGGTAGTATCAGCAGTAGTAGTAGGTAGTATCAGCAGTAGTAGTAGTATTAGTAGTAGTAGTATCAGTATTTGTAGTAGTATTATCAGTATTAGCAGTAGCATTAGTAGTTGTAGTAGGTAGTATCAGCAGTAGTAGTAGGTAGTATCAGCAGTAGTAGTAGTATTAGTAGTAGTAGTATCAGCATTTGTAGTAGTATTATCAGTATTAGCAGTAGCATTAGTAGTTGTAGTAGGTAGTATCAGCAGTAGTAGTAGGTAGTATCAGCAGTAGTAGTAGTATTAGTAGTAGTAGTATCAGTATTTGTAGTAGTATTATCAGTATTAGCAGTAGCATTAGTAGTAGTAGGTACTAGTAGTAGGTATTATCAGCAGTATTAGTAGTAGTATCAGTAGTAGTACTAAAAACTGTAGGCTATCATACTATTGTTTATCATCGCCTTTATTGGAAAATGGACCTGAAAACGCTCCAAAATGCAGTGTGGTTAGAACATAACATGGGTCGCCTAGACTGAGACATGAGTAGACGGAGTTGTCCAGATTAAAGTGTAAGGCTACTGAATGAGGTTCTACAGCTGCACCATCGAGAATCCTGATTGGTATGTTAACTGCTCGGCCTCCGACCGAAGCCCCTGTGATGTACTGGGGCCAAGCTTCCTGCCATCCAGGACCTCTATACCAGGCGGTGTCAGAGGAAGGCCCAAAA